>NW_028324205.1:1508475-1659322 GCF_054372755.1 Phalangium opilio
CTACGCTGGTGTAAACCAACTATATAGATCCGCTAAGGATAATGGGATAAAAGTAATATATGAAATTTGGCAATTAGACTTAATGGATCTAAGAAACCTATCACGCGAAAACAGGGGTAACAATTACATCTTAGTATGTGTTGACACTTTCAGTAAATACGCATTTTTAAAGGCGTTGAAAAATAAGAAAGGCGTGACGCTTGTTAAGGCATTTAAGTGCATACTTTCAAATTCTAACAATAGAGTCCCACGTCTCATTCACGTAGACAGGGAGTGTGAATTCTACAACCAAACTTTTAAGAAATTCATCCATTCTCGAAAAATGAAATTGTACTCTACAAGTACAGATACAAAGGCATCAATTTGTGAGAGATTAATAAGAACGTTAAAGGCACGAATGTATAGATATTTTACGAAATCGGGTTCTAAGAAATACATTCATATCTTAGATAAACTTACTTCCGCCCATAATAACTCGCATCACAGAGCAATTAAGATGAAGCCACTAATGGTATCCTCTTAATTCGAAGGAGGTGTGGTTAAACTTGTACGGCGATCATGACTTTTCCCCACCCACCGATTATCAGTTTGATGTTGGTGACATTGTACGAATTAGCAAGACAAGAGGGGTGTTTGATAAGCGCTATCTACCATTTTGGTCAGAAGAACATTTTAAAATAATTGAACGTATCCCTAGGAGCCCGCCTGTATACCGGTTAAAAGATTTAAACGAGGATAAAATTGAGGGATTTTTTTATGAAAATGAAATTCAGAAAGTTGGGAAAGATCTTAAGAACTGCGCGTTTAAAATCGAGAAGGTTTTAAGGAAAAGAAAAACAAAGAGTGGTGATCAATTATACGTTAAATGGTTGGGTTACCCCGAATCTTTCAATTCTTGGATTTTTAGTAACGAGGTTACAAAAGCATAAGTACCTCTCAAATCCATCTCATTCGTTTAAGGGTCATGAAATGGATACGTGGTATTTGAAATTTACCCAACCCTCAGCTTGGTTAGTTACAGGGAGTTCGCAAAGTGGGAAGTCGGAATTCGTTTTCAAAACCTTGAGAACAGCATCACGCCTAAAATACAACGAGTTTGCTATTGTTACGGGGCCTATCAGAGTAAATTCGAGGAATTGAGGAAAGTGGATCCCCTTGTAGAATTTCACAATGGACTCCCTCGAAATCTAGATGACGTTTTTGATCCGTTTATTAACAATTTAATAATAATAGATGATTTAATTAACGAGTCCAAAGATAATGTTAACATCGGAAATTTATTTATTAGAGGTTGTCATTATAATAGTTTATCAGTTATATAGCTTTCTCAAAATTTAATCAAAAATGGGAAAATCATGCGTGATGTTTCTTTGAACCCCCATTACATAATTTCAATGCGGAATACTAGGGATCAGGAGTAAAACAAAATATTTAGCGAATCAGATATATAGCCACAACCCCAAACATTTAACCAGTGCATTTCACCACGCTACTTCGAAACCTTACTCCTATCTTATCATAGATGCCCGTCAAGAAACACCCGATCTGCTTAGGCTGAGAACTAATTTTCTAGAAAAAGAGTCGATGATATTTTACATAAATGACGGTGGTTTTTCAAAATGTTAAGCAGTATGAGGCGGTACAGCACCTTAGACGGTCACCCTTTGAGTGATATTTCTCATCCTCTTTCTAACCTTCAAATAAAATCCGTGTGTGAAATCTGCTTAAATATAACGAAAGCGAACGTTGTTCTTCCAGTGAAAGTAAAAATAGATTTAAGCGGTATAAAAACCTAATTAGAAAATTATCAAAGCGGAGAGTTTCACTAAAGGACAATCGGAAAGAACTTTCTAAATCACAAAACGGGGGTTTTCTCTCATTACTGAGCTATTTTTTACCTTCCATTGTAAGCGGGATATCAGCCCTCGGTGTAAAATGGAATCCTCACGACTTATGGTTTTAGTACCATATGGGCAATTGGAGTCAAACAAAGGTGTGCTGGATAATCGAATGACGGCGTTAGACCGTGATATGTATGATATATTGAGAGAAACAGGAATGTCCTCCCAGGAAAAGGCTAAGCGATACATGAACCTGCTAGAAAATTTCCTACATAATAAAAGCAAAATGCAACCAGATGTAGTTCATGTCGACAGAGAGAATTAAGTAGGGAGCGGAAGCTACAGCGTTTAATAGTGCTAAAGGGAATGTAGCGCTAAACAAGCAGGCTACGTTGCTATTCTGTACAATCTCATTTCCGGTCACATGATATTTCTATAAAAACAAATTTTACGCTCGGTTGTTATTGGTTCTAAGGTGTCGGGGCGGTTTCTGAGTGTAAACCAACCAGCGGTTCGGTTTCTGGCGTCTGCTGGAGTAAACAGTAAAGTGAGTAAACCGTATAAATAGTTACACTTTTAGGCGCGCTATAAAAACCCTTAAAAATACGGCAAAACCAAATGTTTCAAGATTAATCGTGACAATTATTATTGGAATATTAAAAGGTAAATGTAAAATTCCCCACATTATTTAAATATGAATTCAAAATGTGTAATAACGCTACTTTTAACGTTTCAAGGTGAAGGTCCAAGGCTTAGGGAGAGAGTGGCAAAGAACCAAACTCACTCCTTTGTTGGAACTGTTTCGATATTTAGCAAGAATAATGCCCCGAATTGTTTGTAAATATGGATCCTGCGCGTCAAAACAAACGTCGGGCAGTCGGCAAACTAGAGGAGCACCCGGTATTTTTTTTGTAAAGTTTCCATCAGTAAAGGAGGAAAAAGAGAAGTGTCAAAGATGGGTTGATGCCTGTAGCAGAAAGGATTTCACTATAGAAAACGTTTCTCGTGGTACCTACATCTTTTCAAGACATTTTCACGGCTTAAGAGGTCCAAGTCAAGAACATCCTGATCCTATTCCTCTATGTAGTATTTGGAAATCTGTTGAAGTAAGCTATTTTATACAACTGTTTCTTTTAAATACTAATGTTTGAAACTTCGGAAACCATTTTTTCAGGCAGAAACAGGAATTACCACAGGTGCAGAAGAAAAACGTCTTGACGTTACAGATACGAAAGAGCCATTTAATAGAGGAAACGGAAAAATCGATGTAAGTCTGATTTATGAAAATACAAACTAATGTAAAAGATATATGCGTAACAAAGCGATTTTTTTAGGTCTATGAGGAGATTAAATCTAAAGATGTGTTGGACCTCAATATCTTATCGCCACCTGTTTCATGGTCGATGGAGAAAACTAATCAAGGGGTTATGTTTACGAAGCACACTAATGGAAAGATTGTTCTATCTTGTTCTTTCTTGGAAAATGGACCTGTGACTGTGGCAATTAAGGCATTGGATAAAGACATAGCTAATGAAAAAATTGAGAATAATTTGATGATTAAGAGCAATATTGATGTATACAACTGCCTATCAAAACTTGATAAGTTTAAAATCTGCCCGGGAAATCATGATGAAGACCTTGTTAGACTTTATATTGAGAGACGTCCAAACCAGCATAAACGAATTGGCAATTATTCAAGTGATTTAAAAACCATTTATAGCAACAGATGTGAAGGCCTCATTCCCGTTAATAAGAATCGATGTGTTGCGTGTCTGAAATATCGGTCAAGTTTACGAACTCTGCGTTGTCGTTATAAAGCCATGAGCAAACAATTGGCCAAAGATGTTAGAATGAAAGCCAAGCCGAAAAAGGCTTCCAAGCCCAAACACGTTTTATCAGAGAAAGGGAAACAAGACTGGTCAAGATTAAAGCTGATTTTTAAAGAGAAACTTAAGCAAGAGGCGCCTGGATCATTCATGTCCCTATTTATTAAACAACAGTTACTTGCATTGGAGAGGTCGAAATACGGCATGAGATGGGACTCTTTCTTTCTTAAATGGTGCTCTTACATAAAAAACAAATCAAAATCAGCCTACAAAGCTTTGGAAATATCTGGAATAATTAAACTACCCACAACAAGAACATTATATAATCACGAACATACGATAACAAATAAATCTGGATTTAACGAAGACGCTATCACCGAAATTATTAAGATTACAGACATTGATAACCTTCCAGAACACAAAAAGTACTTTGTACTTCTTTTGGATGAAATAACTGTCAAGCCAGACTTAATTTGTCATAAAGATACTGGTTACATCACTGGTTTTATTGATGTCTTTGACCAACATAACACTCTTAACGATATTGAGATGAGAGAAAAGGGAACTACTGCACCACCTCTCGCAACAAGTATCCTTCAGCTCATGCTTCGTGGCATCACAAGCAACATTAAGATTCCATTTGCCCATTTCCCCACAAAAGGAGCTACAAGCGGCGAATTATATTCAATTATTTGGGAAGCAGTTAGTATTTTGGAAAATAATGGATTCCGTATTTTAGCGGTCGTTGGCGACGGAGCTTCATCAAATCGAAAGGTTTTTCGTATGTGCGCTGATAATGAAGGAACCACATTTGTACCTTTTAGGACTAAAAACATTCACGCATTTGATGAAGAAAGGGACTTATTCTTCCTTTCAGATGCTCCGCATTTGATAAAAACAGTACGAAACTGCTTTAGTAATAGCGGTGCCAATTCAAATTCTCGCGGGTTGTGGAAAAACGACCAGGATATATCCTGGAAAATAATCTTGCGCCTATATTACACTCAATTAAGAATGAAAGGACAATTTAAAAATGCTTCTAAGCTGACATATAATCACGTTTTCTTGAACGCATATTCTAAGATGAAAGTTAATTTGGCTTGCCAAGTTATGAGCGAAACTGTGGCTTCGGCAATTGAAGTTCTTTTCGGAGATGAAAAATACCAGGAAACAGTCACATTTATAAGGACATTTGACAAGTTTTTTGACATATGTAACGTCGGGAATTCCATTGAAGCCCTAAAAAAGAGAAAACCTAACAAACTTGTTTTCGAACATGAAAATGATGAACGATTAAAGGTAAGGAAAGTGAATATGAAGGTTTTGATAACATAATAATCGTATTTCTTGAATTTAGTGGCTAGAAGAGGACTTTTTAAAGTACTTAAATGATTGGGAGAAAGACGTTGCAAATCGTCCAGGAGAATTTTCAAAAACTGAAAGGAGCAAGATGCTTTTGAGCGCAGAAACAATTGAAGGGCTGCGAATGACAGGTATACACACTCTGAAGTGTTATATAAGCCACAATTAACTAAAGTAAAACCCTTCAAATATAGCCCTTTCAACGGTGCACATCGTAAAATTTCTTCTTAATAAAGGAGCAAAATATGTTTTGACCCGTCACTTGAACCAAGACCCCCTGGAACAGTACTTTGGCAGGCAGCGATGTTCTGGAGGTCGAAACTGCAATCCCTCAGTTCGCCTCTTTGAAGCCAACATGGATAAGCTAAAAGCCTTAAAAGGTCTCGTTGTAGAAGCGATTAATGGAAATACTACCATTTCTGAAAAAACTGTTATTTAAAAATGTTATTATCAAACGCTTTTTACTCTTTTGGGAAAATAATTTAAAATTTGAGAACAAATTTGCCATCAGCAGTAATAACACTGGTCCTGGTGTTAATCAAAGTTATTGCACAGTAGTTTATTTCAGTTTATCAATGAAATCTTTGGCAAATGAAAACATAAAGCAATATCACTTATTTGCAAAATAAAAAACGAAATCCGTTACTCTCACTAAATTATCACATTTGTTTTTCTAATATATAGCTTGGTATATATAAAACTTTGGCAATTATTTTAAAGTGTTACCTTCTTTGAAATAAGGTAATATTTTAAAGTAATGAGAAATAAATACTAAAACACGTTTCACATATGATTTTAGGCACATTTTGATAAGACCTAATGTTGGGGAATGTGATATCACATTTCGTATTGAGGTATAAATTGTTGAAAGAGATCGAAGTCAGGGTCACCATTTAAAAAATCGTAGTCAGGATTTTCATTGATGTTACCCAATGTTTGAGATGAGATGCCAATTTTAGGACTGGATGCCACTTGACTTTGAGGCGGTTTAAATTGTTCAAATAGATCGAGATCAGGATCACCATTTAGGAAACTGTATTCTGAATTGTCATTGACTGTTATCAATTTCTGTGGTGACCTTTTATTATCTGGAATATGAATCACAGGGATGGTTTTTAATGGTTTTGTTGGGGACGGTAATTGTTTATGGTTAGTATTAGCTTTGCGTTTTTTCGATGTTTTGTTTTCTTGTTTAGAGGGTTGAATTTTGGACTCAAGGCTCTTTTCAAGTAACCCTTTTCTTAACGACTTTTTAGCTTTGAGGGCTTCCCTAGTTTCGTATTGATATTGCTCCAACAAGTCACGAATTAAAACCTTTCCCCTGGTGTTTAAAAAACAATCCAAAAGTTTTAGAAGCCATTTCTTAGCATCAGTTTGACTATAAATAGAATGCCAACGTTCATTAATTTCAGAATTTTGAAGAATATGTCGTAAAGCCGTGGTTTTTAAATTTTGATGTCTAATTTTAGAAACATCAGTCACATAGATTAAGTCTGATATTTGTTTTATTAATTTGATGAGATTGAAGTATTGGTCTGTTACTGTGATTAATCCTCCTCTAGATAATTTTAGAGTCCACGCCTCTGTTTCATCAGGTTCTTTAAAATCACCAATAGGAGTTTTGTCCTTCATAATCCTTTTAGCTAATTCTGGAGGGCATTTCTTCTTTTTAATCAAAGAAAATGCGGTGTAGCCCGCAACATATCTTGTAACTGAAGTATTTTCAGTTATTTTGTTGCAATTGGTGATAGTGGTCAAGGCGTTGCGTTTCCGAGGCGACAGTCCAAGAAGGTCAACCTTTTTCCTTTGACGTTCTACTTTAGCATTTTCCTTAGAAACTGCGTTTTCAACTCCAACCTCCATTTTCACCATCACTTCAAGAAAGAAATATTGTACTATGCGACTTACTAAGTTTTTTTGCATTTGTTGTGACACATTTTTAAATGTAGCGCAAGAAGTATGTAAATGATTGACCATTCCTTGCTCATGTCTTTCAGTTTTAAGTATACCATGCGTTTGTTTCAAAAAATCTTCCCTTGTAGAATTTAATTGTAGGCACTGAACCTTCGCTAAAAGGTATGGTGTAATTGCATCTCTAATAGCAACGCTCTCGAGATCCAAAAGAAATTTCATAATATGTTCTTTTTCGAAGCGAAATACAAAACTCAGGGTCCGTATCTTCTTCACAGTTAATTGAAGGCAGTAGTTAACAACCCCTAAGAAATACAACAGTTATACACATTACAATTATACTTTAGTAGTTAAATTAATTAAAGTAAGGACTAAAATATTCACCTTTTAACTGCAAAGTGTTCTGGAAAGACATGCTGCCACCAGCTCTAGCGCCAGAAATTTGAAATTTTACCCCTCGCGTTCCACAACGGCTTTCCTTTAGGCCCGCCCACGAAGGAGGGAGTTACCAACGTCATACCGGAAGACAGATTGTACTACAATTTCAGTCACGTGACCTTTAGAGCTACATTTTTCAGTCGACCTTCCGCTCCCTACTTAATTCTCTCTGATGTCGATAACCTTCCATCCCAGATTCCGACCGCTACAACACAATCACCACATCCACCAAATCTAAACATAATACCCAATGTTAAGCCACAGACGGCAACCCCATCTAATAACAACGCTGTAACAAGAACTCCGACATCTGAAACAGCTTTAAAAAAGAAAAAGGGGAAAAAATCACTCAACGTGTCTCGAAAGCCTAAAATTAAAGCAGGAAAAACGAATGTATCCCATCGAATTCCGAGACCTATATCTCCTTTTCTTTAGGGAATTTAAGGTTTTTAGATACGTATAGATTCATGCCGAGTAGTTTACAAACTTTAGTAGAAAATTTAGCGGAAGGTGGTTTAGCCTCCTTCAAAATTTTAAATTCAGTTTATGAAAAGGAGAAGGCTGAGTTACTACTACGTAAACAGGTTTACTGTTACGATTACATAAGTGATGTTGAAAAATTGAACGAAACCAGATTACCCTCAAAGGATAAGTTTTTTAACAGACTGACAGGGGAAAATATTAGCGATGAGGATTATAATCATGCACTTAAAGTGTGCAGTGTGTTTCAATTGAAAACCTTAGGTATAGACCGCTCTCTTCAGTTAAAAAATTGGAGTAATTTAAAGTAATTTTGAAATTTCTAACTCCTAGGTGATTATCATGATCTTTACGTGGAAGCTGATACACTCCAATTGGCGGATGTATTTGAAAATTTTAGGTCGATGATTAGCGATAACTACGGAATTGATTGTAATAGGTATATTACCCCTCATATTTTTGGTTTAACGTATTATACCCCCCCCCCAAACCTTTCACCCCTCTACAGAACATATACCGGACCGGGGTTGTCATGGATGTCTGCTCTCAAAATGAGCAAGGTAAAACTGGAATTATTTAAAGATCCAGACATACATCTGTTTATTGAATCTGGTGTAAGAGGGGGAGTGTCTGTGATTTCCCATAAATTTTCGGAGGCAAATAACCCTTACATTGCTGAATCTTACGACCCTTCTAAACCAACCAACTATTTGTGTTATCTTGGTACGAAAATAAGGGTGGACTATTAATGAGAAACAGATTTGCTGTAAAATATTTTATTTCTTTGAAGATTGTAATAACCTGTACGGTGATGCTATGTCAAAACCACTGCCTATAGATTCGTTTTCTTGGGTGGAAAATGATGAGCTAAAATCGCTTATGGATGATATTAGAAATATACCTGATGATTCAGAGACGGGATACATATTACAAGTTGATCTCGAATACCCTCCTGAATTGCATGATCTTCACAATGATTATCCCCTCGCACCCGAGAAAAAATTCCTAGCTACGATGAACTCTCACCATTATCGAAAGATATTCTAGAAGCTACAGGGAGTGAAGGGGAGTTAAAATTCCCCAAGCTGGTACCTAGCTTGTATGATAAAAAATATTACGTAGTTCATTTAGTACAGGAAAAATAGGTTTTAACCCGCAACAAATTGAAACAAAGCTGAAAATTTCAGATCTTATAGCTTTTTGGGCGCTCTTTAACGTGATGTGGTCTCCCACACTCTCCCATTGGAGGAATTTCCGCCATATTGGAAAATGGCGGACAAAATCGAGAAAACGTTTGATAACTCCGGTTCTACTTAACCGATTAACACGTAATTAGGCTTCAATTGTAGATCGCCTTCAAACACATAATTCATCTTTCAAGATATTTTGTCCTATCACTAACCGGAAGTTCACAATCTGACCCTGAAGATTAGCCTCATATAAAAAGTGGGGATTTACAGCATTTATGGTTTCTATTTTCAGAATACGTTTCCAAAATTAAACATATAGTTCCTATTACTGACAAATTTTGTTACTTTTCTGACAAGAGCTATAATGTATAGTACGGAAGAGGGTAAAACAGCCTTTTAACCATCATAAAACTTAATGTTTTAATATATACCATTGTTCATCCACATTTGTCAATACGGCTAAAGTTGAGTTAAAGCGTGTGAAACAAAGTTGACATAACCAAGAGTATACTTTAAATGAAGATTATGGAATTTAGCTTTTGAATTAGCTTCTCTTCCACCAACAAGTGCGGCAGCAAAGCAACATTCAAATAGAGATTATCACCAAGTTCAATCATGGCTTGGAAGCAACCTAAATGCTAGAGAATGGGGTTGGAGACAGGTAGGATCTGAACTCAAACCAATCGTTACCACTCTACAACCTGCTCCAGCTGAGCTTCTGCAGATGATCCCTCGTAAATGCAATTAAGTCTGTGATTTGAAATGTGAATGCGGTAAAACTGGTCCAGTCGGTTCTTCAATTTGTAGACAATGCAAGGGAGTATCTTGTTCAAATGAACATAGAGATTTTGAGGCTCAACCTCAAGTAGAGGACTATGATTAAACTTAAGCTTAACCAATGTTGATAAATATACTAATATACAAGTTGGTAAACCAAAATAAACCTCTCCGATACGGGACGCAATTAATAATATTAAGAAAATAATTAAGAAAATATAATTGATATTAATTACTTTAGTCGTCAGTAGTTTAACGTAATTCTACTGAAGTCGTTTTAAGAAACTTAATTCCCAAAGTAATTTTAAACATAGCTATTGTTGACGTTTGAATTCTAGCGTATGCCTCTTTAACAATTTTTGGAAATTTAGGGTATATAAGGCGATTCATTCACAATAAATGTTTAGAAATCCGCAATTGCATGAACCTTTGGTTGAAGCCCTGCAATTGGAAGGCTAGACGTTTCTCGTAACCCTAGCCGATCGCCACGCACTTCTTTATCCTAACGTTGGGAGTAGAAGCAAAATGTTTGCTCCGATTTGCCAACTGCGGACGCGGTGACCGACACACAGACAGACAGACACCCCCCCCACACACACGTCCAGTATAATACCTCTCCGTGACGTCATCGTCACTTAAAGAGGTAAAAATATAGTGGGAATAATATATTTTAGGTTTAAAACCCTCTTTGCATTTATTTCGCTTGAAAGCGTTTCGAAATACTCAAAAATTAGATTTGCCTTACCTTCCGGGCTGGATTGTGAACTTCCGGTTAGTTGTAGGACAACATATCTGTTGTATGAATTATGTGTTTGAAAGTAATCTACAATTGAAGCCTAATAACTTGTTAATCGGGTTAGTAGAATCAGAGTTATTAAACTTTTTCTCGATTTTGGAAATGTATTCTGAATATAGAAACCATGAAATGCTTTAAATTCCCATTTTTAAATGAGGCTAATCTTCAGAGTCAGATTGTGAACTTCCGGTTAGTTGTAGGACAAAATATCGTAAAAGGTGAATTATGTGTTTGAAGGCGATCTACAATTGAAGCCTAATTACGTGTTAATCGGTTAATTAGAACCGGAGTTATTAAACGTTTTCTCGATTTTGTCCGCCATTTTCCAATATGGCTGAAATTCCCCCAATGGGAGAGTGTGGGAGACCACACCACGTTAAAGAGCGCCCAAAAATCTATAAGATCTGAAATTTTCAGCTTTGTTTCAATTTGTTGCGGGTTCCCTCTATTTTTGGGCTAAAATGACTGTACTAATTACAGTAACTTAAAATACTAGTTCATTTTTAAAACTGGCTGAGGAAGGACCGCGGTCCGAAAGCTCCTAAATTTGTAAAATTTTAAACTTTAAATAAACTTATAAAAATTTACTCCATGAAGTAGCAGTTCTTATTAAATAAACAACATTCGAAATATTAAAATACCATGGATCAGAAATTCAATATCTACGATTAAAATACTACTTAGAACTCGGGATGAAACTTAAAGTAATTCATAAAGCTCTTAAATTTAGACAAGGGAAATGGTTGAAGCAATATATTGACTTTAACACCTTAAAAAGGAAGAGTGCGAATAACGCTTTTGAGAAAGATCTATATAAATTATTGAATAATTCACTTTCCGGGAAAACAATGGAAAATCTAAGATGTAAGGTAGATTTCGAACTAGTCCATACACCCGCAAGAATGGTGAAACTAACAGCCTCTCCAGCTATTGAGAGAATTACTGTTTTTAATGAAAACCTTGTCGGTGTTCATATAATTAAGAAAAAGCTAGTTTTAAATCGCCCCATTTATACCGGTTTCTGTGTTCTAGAATTATCAAAACTCACTATGTACAAATTCCACTATGATTTTATCAAAGCGAAGTACAACAATAGAGCTTTGCTAAATTTCACGGATACAGATTCCTTATTGTATCCTATCCAAACTGAGGATGTATATCGGGAATTTAAGGAACATATGGATAAATTGGCCACCTCCGATTATCCAAAAAACCACTTCTTATTCAGTGAGTCTAACAAGAAAAGGTTGGGCGTGTTTAAAGATGAATTAAATTCCATTCCAATAATTTTCTTCTGCGGTCTTAAACCAAAAATGTACAGCATTAAATCCCTCGCGGGTGAAAAAAAACAGCTAAAGGCATATGTAAAAGAATGATTCAAAGGCATGTACATCATGAGGATTACAAAAAGTGTTTGTTTTTAAGAAAAAACACTACGACGGACATTATTCTCATAACGAGCCAAAAACATAAACTTTTTACAATCCATCAAAAAAAAACAATGCTTAAATTCCTTTGATTCAAAACGATATTTTTTAAAGGACGTAATTACGACGTTAGCATTTGGCCATTATAAAATTAGGGATGAATTCGCTGATTATTAATTCGGAGGTGGTTTATTCGCTATTCCCCCCCTTTAGTCCCATTATCACTGTAAACTAAATCCCCCCTCTTTAGAAATAACACTAATTTCAAATTTGACCAGGTTATTGTAGTTTCTGATGGTGGCGGTGGTGTTGGAATTTTTATTAATCTAGTTTCAGGGCCATGGAAAATGATAATGACACTCTTGAAACCCTGAAAAAACATGGATTCGCGCCTGTTCCTCTGCCCTCACTGCGAGGAGGGACTTAAACATATGCCTGGTGACGGCCAGTTAGATTATTTCTGTACCACTCGGAACTGCGTGAAATTTCGACTATGCGTTTTAAGTCAGACGAAAAAGGTGGTTTGGATGGCCACGCGAGCTCTATCCCGTCGACTGTTGGACGTGAGAAACTTTTGCGAACACTGTGGAGGGTTCAAATATACAATTAGGGGCGAGTGTCCTTGTAATGAATGGCGAAATTCTGATTGCGATGATTCGCTGGAAAATGTAAAAAAATGGTAAAAGGAAAATATATGAAATTATGGATCATTAATAAAATATGGTTTATTTCTTGTTTGAGAAAAAAAATCACTTGTCATATTTTAATGTAGTTGTATATAACGTTATGGTAATTAGTTCTAGGAATCATGTATATAATATGATAGTAATTAGTTGTGGGACGTATTTCAAGGGAGAAGGATGAGGCGAACGTTAGTCATTCCTCTTGAAGTCGTGGAAAGGTTAGAAGCAGCTAGAAAAACTGGAAAACGTAGAGGGGTGAAGGGTATTTCTTTGGATTCTTATAAGTCCTTATTAAGAACATTAAGTTCAAAAACACCTCGTATTTTACATAAAACTAGAAGAAACCATAAATGAAGAATTTTTCTGAACTCTAGAAACTCTACCATGATATAGCAAACGCCGGAAGCTACGCTGGTGTAAACCAACTATATAGATCCGCTAAGGATAATGGGATAAAAGTAATATATGAAATTTGGCAATTAGACTTAATGGATCTAAGAAACCTATCACGCGAAAACAGGGGTAACAATTACATCTTAGTATGTGTTGACACTTTCAGTAAATACGCATTTTTAAAGGCGTTGAAAAATAAGAAAGGCGTGACGCTTGTTAAGGCATTTAAGTGCATACTTTCAAATTCTAACAATAGAGTCCCACGTCTCATTCACGTAGACAGGGAGTGTGAATTCTACAACCAAACTTTTAAGAAATTCATCCATTCTCGAAAAATGAAATTGTACTCTACAAGTACAGATACAAAGGCATCAATTTGTGAGAGATTAATAAGAACGTTAAAGGCACGAATGTATAGATATTTTACGAAATCGGGTTCTAAGAAATACATTCATATCTTAGATAAACTTACTTCCGCCCATAATAACTCGCATCACAGAGCAATTAAGATGAAGCCACTAATGGTATCCTCTTAATTCGAAGGAGGTGTGGTTAAACTTGTACGGCGATCATGACTTTTCCCCACCCACCGATTATCAGTTTGATGTTGGTGACATTGTACGAATTAGCAAGACAAGAGGGGTGTTTGATAAGCGCTATCTACCATTTTGGTCAGAAGAACATTTTAAAATAATTGAACGTATCCCTAGGAGCCCGCCTGTATACCGGTTAAAAGATTTAAACGAGGATAAAATTGAGGGATTTTTTTATGAAAATGAAATTCAGAAAGTTGGGAAAGATCTTAAGAACTGCGCGTTTAAAATCGAGAAGGTTTTAAGGAAAAGAAAAACAAAGAGTGGTGATCAATTATACGTTAAATGGTTGGGTTACCCCGAATCTTTCAATTCTTGGATTTTTAGTAACGAGGTTACAAAAGCATAAGTACCTCTCAAATCCATCTCATTCGTTTAAGGGTCATGAAATGGATACGTGGTATTTGAAATTTACCCAACCCTCAGCTTGGTTAGTTACAGGGAGTTCGCAAAGTGGGAAGTCGGAATTCGTTTTCAAAACCTTGAGAACAGCATCACGCCTAAAATACAACGAGTTTGCTATTGTTACGGGGCCTATCAGAGTAAATTCGAGGAATTGAGGAAAGTGGATCCCCTTGTAGAATTTCACAATGGACTCCCTCGAAATCTAGATGACGTTTTTGATCCGTTTATTAACAATTTAATAATAATAGATGATTTAATTAACGAGTCCAAAGATAATGTTAACATCGGAAATGTTGGAACTCCTCCAATAATGGAAAAAATAACCTACTAATATGTTATCGTTTTTTAACTTGTCACATGTTTTTTAAGTTGTACATATATACCAAAGTTTAACAATGAAAAAGGGCATTCGGTCCGATGGCGGTCTTATCTTAATAAAGTTGTTTTGTTGTTACCTCTTGCGTTCTCTCTCTCTCTCCCCATGAGCCGTTACAACAGTGGTGTCAGAAGTGGGATGTCGTTTTCCGGTCTTCGGGTATAGTCGCGTTACGGACTTCGGGTAAAGTCGCGATACCGATTCCGGGAACATGCCGAAACAGGAAAGCGGATCCTCCGAGGCCTCCTCCTCGTCCGCTCTGGGAGACGTGTTGAACGCGTTTATGCAGCAGCAAATAGCGTCCCAGAAGCAGAACCAAAGGATCATCGACCTTCTACTCCAGAAAACAGGAACCTCCGGTCCGTCAACTTTGACATCAGCACCCACATCCACGATAGCTTGCCTCGACATTCCAATCTTCGAGCCTGATGAACACGATGGCGACAAATTGGAACAATGGCTGAAGAGATTTGACTATCTCGTGGATATTAGTGTCCCAAATCTGACCGACGTTGCCAAAGTCAAGTATCTGGTCTCGAAACTGTCTAACGAAGCATTCAGCGAGTATTATCGGTCCTGTATGCCCAAAGAGCCAACCGACTATCCGTATGCCACGACAGTAGAGAACCTCAAGAAACTTTTCGGGAAGAAACAGACACTCTTCATAGAAAGATTCAACCTAATGCGAATCCAGCGTCAATTGGATGAAGATTATGGCCCGTATTTCAACCGCGTTAAACTACTTCTAAAGCGCTTCAATTTCTCCGATTTGACCGAAGATCAATTCGGAATTCTAGTTTCCCTATGTGGATTGTCCAGACCAGAAGACGAATCCATACGAACCAGAATCCTGCAACGGTTAAATACCGAGACCAACATTGAGCTCAAGAATGTCATTGACGAAGTCCTGACCATCGTCGCTACGAAGACTGAACAGACGGTTTTCCAAGCAAAGGCCACGCCGATCAACAGCTTCCGTCGTCGGAAGACTTCTGTACGGCATCCTTCCAGATCTCCCGAGAAGCGGAGAGCCAAGTCATCTCAAAGATCTTCGAAACCGCCGCCATACGCCTGTTTTCGATGCGGAGAAATGCACTGGGTCAGGGAATGCACGCACGCTAAGACTGAATGCCATAAATGCTCTCGAACAGGTCACCTCGCTAGTCAATGCGAAAATCAGAAACGAGTATCCGGACACCGGAAACCAGACAGAAGCCAGATAAATACAGTCAGCCTGAATTCCATGCGACCTTCGAAACTCATAACGGGGGAATTCTTGGTTAACGACGTTCCCGTAGTTTTCTACTTGGACAGTGGAGCGGAAGGCAACATTATCAATGAGGCGACTTACGAACGAATTGGTAAGCCGAAGTTAACCCCCTGCAGCGAGCAAGGAGTGCTATTCGATGGATCAAGCACTACATTCCTTGGGAAAGCAACGGCAAAATTTAAACTGGGACCAGCAGAAATTCAACACAGCTTCTACTTGGCAAAAGACGGATCCCTAAACCTTCTGGGAGTGGAAACCCTGGATTTCTTCGGTCTTCTGCATAGCTTACGACAATGCTCCCGACTCGGTACTCAAGCCATTAATCTCTGTACCGCCTCACCTGGAACGCCTCAAAGATTAAGAGAAGCAGACTGCATTGCGACGCTGAAGAACGAGTTTCCGGATGTCTTCGAGGACGGTTTGGGGCTGTGTACCAAAGCTAAAGCCCGCCTTACTCTCAAACCCGGAAGCACTCCAGTATACCGTAGAGCCAGGCCAGTTCCGTTTGCCGCCCGCAAAACTATCGAAATGGAGATCCAACGCCTTGAACAGTCAAATGTCCTGAAAGCCGTTGAGCACACTGATTGGGCAGCCCCAATCGTAAGCGTAAGGAAACCTAACGGCACTACCCGTCTTTGCGCAGATTTTTCCACCGGCCTGAATGAGACCATAGAACTCAATCAACACCCATTACCGCTGCCGGAAGACATATTTGCGACGCTCAACGGGGGAAAACTTTTCTCCCAATTGGATCTATCTGAAGCATATTTACAAGTAGAACTGGACGACGAGTCTAAACCACTTTGTACCATTTCCACTCATCGCGGGAACTTCCAATATCAGAGACTTCCGTTTGGGGTGAAATCCGCTCCGGGGATTTTCCAAACCATAATGGACCAAATGCTTGCTGGACTTGAATTCGCAACAGCTTACCTCGATGATATAATCATTGTCAGTCGTAACTTCGAAGATCACCAGCAACACCTCAAAGCAGTACTCTCCCGCATTAAAGGTTATGGATTCCGCCTTCGCCTCGAGAAATGTAAGCTATTCATGACACAAATAAAATATCTGGGATTTATCATTGATAGCACTGGTCGACGACCCGACCCCGAGAAGATCAAGGCTATTGTCCACATGCCAGCACCAGTTGACCTGCCAACATTACGTTCATTTTTGGGAATGGTGAACTATTACCAGGTCTTCGTTAATAATATGCGTTTCATGAGACAGCCACTGGATGAATTATTGGAATCCAAACGGACTTGGTCTTGGACACCTAAATGCCAGAACGCTTTCGAGGAACTGAAGATGACGCTTCAATCAGATCTCCTTTTAACGCACTATGACCCTACACTGGACATCATTGTCGCTGCTGATGCCTCCGATTATGGACTTGGGGCGGTCTTCCAACATCGCATGCCAGATGGGTCAATTCAAGCTGTAGCTCATGTATCACGGGCATTGACCCCTGCGGAAAAGAACTATAGCCAAATCGAGAAGGAAGGTCTCGCGCTTACCTTCGCGGTCAAGAAGTTCCACAAAATGCTCTATGGGCGCCGTTTTACTCTGCTCACGGATCATAAACCGCTGTTAGCAATCTTTGGAAGCAAGAAAGGCATACCGGTCCATACGGCTAACCGTCTCCAACGCTGGGCACTCATTATTATCGCCTATGACTTCAAGATAGAATACCGCAAGACTACCTCTTTCGGGCAGGCCGACGCCCTGTCCAGACTTATCTCGTCACATTCCTCTCCGGACGACGACATCGTACTCGCAAGTCTCCAAGTCACAGACGATGTGGAAGCCATAGTCCGACAGCTTCCCGTCACTTTCCAAGACATTCAATCCTCTGCTCAGGCGGATCCAGTCTTACAGAAGGTTGTCGGGTATATTCGGAATGGTTGGCCGACATTAAAGAATCTCCGAGCGACACCAGAGGCAACCGCCCTCGAACAATTCCACAGAAGGAAGGACCTGCTTACTATCGAGCAGGGTTGCGTGCTTCTACAGAATAGAGTGGTAATACCTTACCCCTTACGAGCAACAGTCCTGAAACTACTTCACCGAGGACATCCTGGAACCAGTAGGATGAAATCTTTGGCTCGCGCTCACGCCTACTGGCCTTTTCTGGACGCTCAGATTGAAGACTACGTGAAGAAATGTTCCAAATGTCGCTCTGCAGCAAAGTTTCCTGTCAAGACTCTGTTGCATTCCTGGCCGAAAGCCGTGAAGGCCTGGCAGAGGATACACATCGACTACGCCGGTCCCCATAACGGCCATCAGTATCTTATAGTCGTCGATGCCTATAGCAAGTATCCCGAGATTTTCGACATGAAAACCACCACGTCATCCGCCACCATATCCGTCCTGAACAACCTATTCGCACGCTATGGTTATCCAGAAGTACTGGTGAGCGATAACGGAACCCAGTTTGCTTCACACGACTTCGCCTCGTTCTGTTCCCGAAAAGGGATCCAGCATATCTTCTCCCCGCCGTACCATCCACAATCCAATGGGCAGGCGGAACGTTTCGTGGACACCTTCAAGAGGGCATTAGAGAAACTCAAGGGCGAAGGAGATGTCCCGTATATGCTAGACGTCTTCCTGCTATCCTACCGCTCAACCCCTAACTACAGTATAGACCTGAAAAGCCCTGCAGAACTCTTCTTGGGCCGAACACTTCGTACCGAGCTAGACCTTCTACATCCTCCGGCCTCTCCGTCATCAGAGCGCAATCCAACCATGGAACGACAATTCAACCGTCATCATGGAGCTCGACGACGCACCTTCAAAGTCGGAGACCTAGTCTATGCTCGGCAACACCAGTCAAAGACATGGTATCCAGGAAGAATTCAAGCGGTCAAAGGCGTAGTTTATGATGTTCTTATGGATGATGCCACTAATAAGAAGTTCCATGCCAATCAACTTTACCACCGTCTGGACAATGATCAAAAAAGCAATCCCTACTCCGTATTCATGGACACATTCGATCTACCCATCCCTGACCGGGGAGTAAATCCCGATCGAGTTCCTGCTGGGACCACAGTGCCCGCTCCCGAACGCCATGTACGGTTCAACATACCAGACGCAGACTCCGAGGATGAGGGAGTACGGCGGTCAGGAAGAGTAAAGAAGATACCCGAGCGCATCAGTATGGATCCCCGCCAGAAGTCCTACGATTTTACTTAAAAGGGGAGGTGTTGGAACTCCTCCAATAATGGAAAAAATAACCTACTAATATGTTATCGTTTTTTAACTTGTCACATGTTTTTTAAGTTGTACATATATACCAAAGTTTAACAATGAAAAAGGGCATTCGGTCCGATGGCGGTCTTATCTTAATAAAGTTGTTTTGTTGTTACCTCTTGCGTTCTCTCTCTCTCTCTCTCCCCATGAGCCGTTACAACAGGAAATTTATTTATTAGAGGTTGTCATTATAATAGTTTATCAGTTATATAGCTTTCTCAAAATTTAATCAAAAATGGGAAAATCATGCGTGATGTTTCTTTGAACTCCCATTACATAATTTCAATGCGGAATACTAGGGATCAGGAGTAAAACAAAATATTTAGCGAATCAGATATATAGCCACAACCCCAAACATTTAACCAGTGCATTTCACCACGCTACTTCGAAACCTTACTCCTATCTTATCATAGATGCCCGTCAAGAAACACCCGATCTGCTTAGGCTGAGAACTAATTTTCTAGAAAAAGAGTCGATGATATTTTACATAAATGACGGTGGTTTTTCAAAATGTTAAGCAGTATGAGGCGGTACAGCACCTTAGACGGTCACCCTTTGAGGGATATTTCTCATCCTCTTTCTAACCTTCAAATAAAATCCGTGTGTGAAATCTGCTTAAATATAACGAAAGCGAACGTTGTTCTTCCAGTGAAAGT
Organism: Phalangium opilio; assembly: GCF_054372755.1. Classification (NCBI taxonomy): domain Eukaryota; kingdom Metazoa; phylum Arthropoda; class Arachnida; order Opiliones; family Phalangiidae; genus Phalangium; species Phalangium opilio. Next base: position 1,528,152 of record NW_028324205.1, read on the forward strand.
AAAATAAGATTTAAGCGGTATAAAAACCTAATTAGAAAATTATCAAAGCGGAGAGTTTCACTAAAGGACAATCGGAAAGAACTTTCTAAATTACAAAACGGGGGTTTTCTCTCATTACTGAGCTATTTTTTACCTTCCATTGTAAGCGGGATATCAGCCCTCGGTGTAAAATGGAATCCTCACGACCTATGGTTTTAGTACCATATGGGCAATTGGAGTCAAACAAAGGTGTGCTGGATAATCGAATGACGGCGTTAGACCGTGATATGTATGATATATTGAGAGAAACAGGAATGTCCTCCCAGGAAAAGGCTAAGCGATACATGAACCTGCTAGAAAATTTCCTACATAATAAAAGCAAAATGCAACCAGATGTAGTTCATGTCGATAACCTTCCATCCCAGATTCCGACCGCTACAACACAATCACCACATCCACCAAATCTAAACATAATACCCAATGTTAAGCCACAGACGGCAACCCCATCTAATAATAACGCTGTAACAAGAACTCCGACATCTGAAACAGCTTTAAAAAAGAAAAAGGGGAAAAAATCACTCAACGTGTCTCGAAAGCCTAAAATTAAAGCAGGAAAAACGAATGAAACCAGTAAATCACCATTAAAATTATTCGATGACGCACTAAATAATTCCGAATTATCACCAAGTTACATCCTGACAAGGAACAGAACGAAATTCAAGAATGCAAAATCTAGTATGATCAAAAAACCTATTGTAATGAACTGGAAAACATTATAATAAAACTTTGACATTCCTAGAAATTCTTCCTTCCAAATTAAAACACTCTCAATAATGTTATAAATCATCAGACTCTTATTAGAACAACTGTTATCACTCTTACAAGGGGAAATATATTTCCTGACGACATTCCTCCTCAATGATTTGGGATCATCTCCACCCCCCCCCCTATTAAAACAGATGTTGTTCGATCGTACGCAAAGTATACACCTATGGACACTCAATCTCTAGTTGAACGCGGAAGTATATTACCACCTGTCTGTCCCCCTGTCTGACCCCCCCTCCTCTCCATAGGGATAGTATACCTAAGTGGGGCATCCAACTCGTAGGAGTCGTGACTCCTCATAGAAATAACATCATAACTCTTGACTCCCCATAGAAGAAGACTCCCCATAGAAATAACATTAACTCCATAGAGATAGTATACAAAAGCGGGGCATCCAGCTCACCTGGGAGTCGCGACTCCCCATAGAAATAACATGGACTCCCGACTTCCGGGTGAGTTGGATGCCCCACTGTTTACCTACTCACTCATTAAAAAGATAATTTAAACCTTCTTGGATATTATTATAGAACTTATTTAAGTTCTATAATAATATCCATTTTCATCGTTATATAGGAATAAAAGTAAACCTAAAGTAAAGTTTCTTTAAGCCTTTAAGAGTTTTTAGAGAATGTATTTGGCTCCCACTTACTCCTAATCAACATGTTTTTATACTGTTCCAAGAATGGAAGTAAACCAATAAAACAGATACTTTAAGCCTAATTGTGTATATTTATAGACGGAATTTAGATACAATTAAGTTCCTCTCAAAAATTCTTTATTTTTCAATTAGATCAAGGTAAACGTATAAAACAATTAAATGCTCGTTAAACGTTTGTTGTAAAAAATGATTTCGACAACAATGGTCTCGTAAATATATGTTATTTAGTAGATCACATTAGAATTTATCGATTGAATTCAACAGTGTAAAATCTTTTAAGGTATCAAATGGAACTTTTTCAGTACGTTGCGAACTTGAGTTCCAAAACCAAAAGAGGTATATTTAAGGCCAAGTAACCCCACCTCAACAAAAGTCAAGGTGTTTTTTCAAAATATCAGCATTCTCCATGTTGAAAACCCAGAAGGGGCCGCCCTGATATAAATAGGGTGTATCTTTTTTATACGCCAATAAAGAAACCTTGAAACCTAGAAGCATTCGAAACATAAAATTATGGCAGAAATTAAAGAGGCCGTTTCTGCAACCTTTTGAGCATCAACATAAATTTCATACAAAGGGCAATTTAAATAATGTTCCTCTGTGTATAAAATAATTGGCCCGGGTTTATCTACGTTTATGGATTTTTTCAAGGAAAAACACTTTGTGCTTAATAATCTAAGCCTTTGTCTATGAAGGGATTTCCACACTAAGCCTGTGGCTTGTTCACACGTGGTTCCCTTTACAATGCATAGAAGAGTGGTGGCTATGCCAGAGCTAACCTTCAGCGCCCTATACTAACTATCACCGTTAACCTCTGCAAGTTTTGATGGAAAAGAGAAACCGGGCTAGACCGCGGAGGAAAACTCCTTTTAACAAGTGGGGAGAGAACTTGCAAACTCTACGCAGTAGGATTTGTTCCCAGATTTTCACCTGGAGCCACAGTCCGGGATCGAACCTGGGATCCTCTTGCTGCGAGGCGAAAGCGCTAACCGCTACGCCACCCCAATTGAAAGAACGTCGGAATAATAAGCATCAAGTTGGGAAACCAAAATATTACCTCTCCGAGTCAAGAGGTCTACTACTACAAACTTACTTACCTAGATATGGAATTATTTCACTTTTTTGAAGTAGAAATTTACGAAATATTGAAGCAGTATTCCAAACAAAGCGAATGTACAGTAAAGCAGACGACATTTTACATCCAATAAGGATAAATCTTGGACACATGGAAATCAGTCAATGGGGAAAACAACAGGAAATGAAGTCTACGCTTCAGCTGTTTAGCCTATATTCTGATAGCTACATTCACAACTGGTTTGCAGTGTAAACACTATCGTCTCGTCTCACCTCAACAATATTCTTAGTTTGCCAACATGAATGTTAACGTTAAATAACACCAAAGCTAAATTGTAGCTAGACGCACTAATAGTCAAAGCGCACCATAAAGAGAATAATAAGTCTGTAACTACTACCCGTTTACCATTAGCCCTTTTACTAATTAAATTGCAACCATGATCTTTTCTTCCATTATAAAATCTTAACCTGATTATTTAAGAGTGTATTTAACTTTCGGCTCACTCTGAATGGTTGATGTCTCTTCATTTCAAACACGAAAATCAAAGCCACAAGTTTACTTCACCTCAGGCCTCAATTATTTACTCTTTATTTCACTAAGCCTATTGCGGATAATACTTGTTATACCCGCCGTAGTCTAGGTCTTAGTTTTCTTCATGAAATCACTAAACCAAGTATTATTCTATATACAGATGTAGTATAGCTTAAGCAATATGTAAACAGCCATTTCAAATAACAATATTAAAAAAAATCTTTGGAATATCAAAATGAAACAGAGCTTTAAAGCTACAAAAGTACTTAACGCATCATAATTACGAAAAATACTTCCACATATTCACTTTATATTATGGAAAAAGGGAATATTAAGGTTCTGTATGATTTCTTAACACATCAACACAAGGCTAACTGCTAACGCGACGCACTAGTGTAAAAATGGACGGACACACACAGACACAAGGAGTATAAACCCATTAGTGGAAGCAGTATTTTTTTTCCGAAACAATCTCGCTTATGTTTATCCTCTCTAGACTTCGCTAAAAACGTATTACTACTACGTAAAATATTAAAAGACAGGCAAGGATTGATACCATTAAAGAAGGAGCGCAATATTATCCATATTTTCATTTCATATACAGAGAAAAGAAAATATTATGTTTCTGAGAGGAGCTTCCCATTTTGGTTGTTGTTTTGAAAAATATATCGCAATGCACGGGCCTTGATAGATATAGGAGGAAATGAATGAAATATATCGCATGCACGGGCCTTGGCAGATATAGGAGGCGATGATAATCTCTCTCTTTGCACGAGAGGTTTATCTTTAATATTTAAATAAATAGAATTATTTTTAATTATTTTAATCTTCAATAATTAACATTAATAATAGTTAAATCGTTTAAAATAAAGTTATACCTATTATCATCTCAAACTTTGCTAATATTGACGTTTAAAGTGAAGGGTACCCCTCTTGCCCACTTTCTTCAAATTTTGGGGTATATATACGATTCGTTTCCATTATAATAGAAAGGAAGAAGCGCAATTGCGAAAACCTTTGGTGGCGATCCCACCTTAGGGAGGCTAGACGTTTCTCGTAACCCTAGCTGATCGCCGCGTATATCCTAAAACCAAACGATGATAATGGAGTAGAAGCCAATGATACAGATTGGTGTCTATGTGGGATAGACGGAAGACCAGTGGATGGTGGTATTAGAAGCCAGTGTAAGTGCAGACTGGTGTCAATGTGGGATTGACAAAGAACAGAAGATGGTGGTGATTAGAAGCCAGTATGTACAGACTGGTGTCCAAGTGGAATGGACGAAGACCAAAAGATGGTGGTGATTAGAAGCCAGGAAGAACAGACTGGTGTCTGTGTGGGGTGGACAAAGACCAGAAGATGGTGGTGTGAGAACTCAAGTAGAGGAGCCATTTCCGTGACTGTGAAAGCAGTTCGGAAATGGCGAACACGATTGCTCCGATACGCAAACTGCGAACGCGGTCACGTGGGTGTAACAACAGACAGACAGACACACACACACAGACACGGCCGTTACAGAACTTCTCCTGGACTACGTCACACGGAGACGTAAAAACGTATATAAATCTTTAATTTCTGAAAAAAAATACAGAAAGCTGTAATTTTAAATTGCACGTATCTAAATTCTATTAAGAGTATTTCACCTTTTCGAAATCGCGGATCAGATTCTGTTAGAACCATTGCAATTATTTGGGATTTTATATTAGTGGTTTCAGATTCTGGGCATTTATTCCATAATAATGGTGAATATTTTTGAAACATCTCGGTGATCTTTTCTTTACGTCAATATTTGTTATTCTTATAAATTTGGCGTGAAGCTGAAATAATTGTTAGGTTTTTCTCAGATATATATATTTATCTTCTTTTTCTTTAAAGGGATAATGAAGTAGAAAAAAGCCATTTTAAGTTGATTAAGGGTGTTTATGTATGCATAAAAACGTTAGGATAATTCACCAAAACGGTGTCGTTTACTTATAATGAAGATGATTATGAAGATTGATTATAAATTAACGAGAACCTATTTTTTAAGTTAACATAATGTTTTATGCGTATTTTAACATCCTTAATGTATTGAAAATAACTTGTTTTTCTACATTATCCCTTTAACAAAGTGGTATTTTTAATACCTGTTTGATTATTTCTTTTACAGACGCTTTGTCTGTAATTTTTTTAGCTCTTTGTGCAAAAGTTCATTTCATTCTTGACTTTATTAAGTCAAAATCGGGATTAGGTTTAGCGAATTCCTCCAAGTCTTTCAGAACTTCTGTTGGAATGAAATGAATTGATATTTTGTACCCGTTCCTCTCTAGCACTGTCACCCGTTCCTCTCTAGAACTGTCACCCGTTCCTCTCTAGAACTGTCACCCGTTCCTCTCTAGAACTGTCACCCGTTCCTCTCTAGAACTGTCACCCGTTCCTCTCTAGAACTGTCACCCGTTCCTCTCTAGAACTGTCACCCGTTCCTCTCTAGAACTGTCACCCGTTCCTCTCTAGAACTGTCACCCGTTCCTCTCTAGAACTGTCACCCGTTCCTCTCTAGAACTGTCACCCGTTCCTCTCTAGAACTGTCACCCGTTCCTCTCTAGAACTGTCACCCGTTCCTCTCTAGAACTGTCACCCGTTCCGCTCTAGAACTGCCAACCATTCCGCTCTAGAACTGTCACTCGTTCCGCTCTAGAACTGTCACCCGTTCCGCTCTAGAACTGTCACCCGTTCCGCTCCAGAACTGCCACCCGTTCCGCGCTAGAACTGCCACCCGTTCCGCGCTAGAACTGCCACCCGTTCCGCGCTAGAACTGCCACCCGTTCCGCGCTGGAACTGCCACCCGTTCCGCGCTAGAACTGTCAGTTGTACTACGTCGGAACAGCTTCCATTGTAATGCTAGAACTGTTACGCGGGCTAAGTCGGAACTGCCCCCCGTGCTAAGTCGGAACTGCCACCCGTGCTTAGTCGGAACTGCCACCCGTGCTTAGTCGGAAGTAAGTAAAAGTGACTTAACTATAGGTCCCACTACTTGTCCCACCTGTTTGCCGTGGGTGGCGTCCCGTTTGCCAGGTGACGGAGTCCTGGAGGGCTGAGATGATGGGTGCCCTGCAATCGTGGTGCCCTGAACCAACACGCTCTCTTTGGTCCCGATCCTGGTTTAGACGGGTTGTCCGGTTTGACTAGTTCCAGATCAATCGGCTGGTGCAATTTATTGTGCTTATAGTTAACTGGGCGTCTTTGACTTGTTCAAAGCGCTCGGGTATATCGCGGGGGTATCTCTGGGCGAGCAAATGCCGCTCCCCTTGTTGGGCTCCGTGGTGGGCGGAGAACACCCGCGAGAATTATATCACCTTTAATATTTCTCACACCTCCCATATCTCCGAGGCTGAAGTACCAATGACCTCTAGCGTTCCGGATATCATGCAATCTACTGTTGCGTTTCTTGAGGATCTTCCCATGGTTAGCGCCAAAGACCTCACCTATCATTAAAAAACCTTGAGGACATTCTAACTGCCCATGGTGCAAGATTTACCGTAGCTGATGCCGCCAAAGTGCGTTCTTGGGCTGGCAATTTTAAGGATAGTTTTTACGAACATTTGGAACGGGACCAACGCTTAACCGCTGAGGTTCATTCCATGACTTCCAAAATTCACATGCTCAGGTAAGACCGGGATCTCCTCTGTCAACAGCTACGGGAGACCCAGGCGTTTTTACACGAAGCCCTGTTTTCCGCTCTCAGGAGAACGAAACTCGAGCTTTATTACAAGAAGCCTTATCAGCCATTTAGAATAGTCGTCCCTTAGATTCGGGTACGCCGGCCATATCACCTCCATTATCTTCTGCAGCTCCTCCGGTTCAGCCGACCCTATCCAACACATCTGCTTGGACTTTGGTGCCTGGCAAAAAGAAGAAGTCGAAGTCTCCAAAGGCTTTGCCTCTTCCGGCGTCAGGCCCGCCCCAAGGTTCAGTCAAATCTAAAACAAAAAAGCCCAAGCCGCCGGTATTCCCCGACCCGGCTTGCACTATTATTGTTTATCCGAGTGGCGCGTCTAATGTGTCCTCTGATGATATAAAAAAGAAACTACAGGAATCAGTCAATCCCGCTCAACTTGCAGTAGGGATTGATGTGATTCGAACTTGCAGGAATAACGGGGTTATTCTCAAATGAACATCAACCTCGCAGGCTACAACTATCTAGGATATTGTAGCGTCATCTCCTACTCTGAAAGATTCTTTCAAGTTTGTGACTCCGTCAAAGTCCAACCCAAAAATTCGTCTCATGGGTGTGGACTCGGATATTAAAGAAAGAAGAGGTCATTCCAGCCATTATGGCTCAGAACTCTCTTCCATTTCAACCTGACGCCCTGACTACACGGCACGCTCTCACGGGTGCTTCCGGTACAATTAATTGGGTTATAGAATGTACCCCAGCGGCTTTTGCCCATCTTAAAAAGGTCCACAAGATTAATCTAGGTTGGACTAAGCATATAGTGAAGGAATACTTCAATATTCCTCGTTGTTTTAAGTAAGGTCTGATTGGCCATACTAATGGCAATTGCTCCTCCTCTACGCAACTCTGCACCAATTGTGAAGACAAGCACAACTTTACCGACTGTCAGTCGTCGTATAAGGCGTGCTTGAATTGCATCAAATCAAATAGTCTTCGTAACACGAAATATAATATCCGTCATTCCAGCATAGAATTCACATGTCCCTGTTATAAGAGGGGAATTGAGGTCCGAAAGAGTCGCACTGAATACCATCACACGACTTTTTCCGCTACAACTTAACCGTTGTAATTTGCTTCTCTCCATACTCTAATTATTAAACTCACTGTTCTTATTATGGTTTCACCTCGCAACACCCTCCCTTGGCTTCTATCACAACACGTTATCTAATGTCAAATTTTTGCTATTCTGTCGATATTCCTTAATTGAAATATACTATTGTACTATGACCAGTTTAAATCCAAATTATCATTTTTAAATTATATGTTTCATTTCTAAGGCAATCTAACATCGCGTTTTGATTTGCCATTATTACTACCACTGGAATGTACTCTGCTTACCAACCAGGGGTATTTAAATCCACAACATCTGCCCCATTATGTGTTCTCCAACACGGTGCAGGGGTATATTAAAATTTAAATCTTGTCCCATTCCCAGTCCCCCCAAAGGTACCACCTTGTCGTGGTGGCGGGGCTTGCGTGCACCTGAGAAACGATGAGCGTTGCCGGTAGAGCTTCTCATGCCGGTTGGTTATCGTGGAGGTGCCAGACTAAGTGTACCCATCCTCTGTTGAGGTTGCGGGTCTCGACAATGGCCCGCGTAAAATGTGTCCCGTGGGTGGCGTTCCGTGAGTTAGGTGAAGGGATACTGGAGGGCTGGGGTGACGGGTGCCCTGCAATCGCTGGTGCCCCGAGCCGACACTCCCTCTTTGGCCCTGATCCCGGTGTAGAAGGATGGGCCTTACTTGTCGTTAATGGTTCAATCGGTCATTTTCTCACCGGCTAACTGGGCGTCCACAGCGGTCTGTCATATTCCGTCTGTGGCGCCTGGGTATATCCTTTTGCTACCTCTGGGTTGCAATTGCAACTCCCGTTATTGGGCTCCATGGTGGGTGGAGGGGTAGACGGATGAATTTTAACAAACTAAATATGGCACTCCATCGGCACTAAGGCTTCTCTTACGTAGTATCTCGATACTTCCTCGAGTAAAACCGAGTTGTTACCCTCCACTGGCCGTGATTCCTTGGCCGACCTTCCTGCCTCGTCTAATGCTCAAACTCTTCGCGCAATTAGAAAATTTGTAATTTAACTAGAAAATACTTTAACTGTTGCTAAAGCTCGCTTCACTCAATGTGAAGCATCCAAAGTTCGCAACGTTTTCAGTCGTATTAGCGCAATGTTGCGCGAACAACTTCATTTGAACACAGAATATGCTGGACAGATATCCGAACTTTCCAATGAATTGACACTTCTTAGGCATGACAAGACTGCGCTGCGGGAGGAAATTTCTAACTCCCAGGCGCTGTTGCGCAACGCTCTTGAATCCATCTGCTCCACTCCTGAATCTGGCCCACCAGATTCAGCCGAACCTACAGTTGCAGCTGAACAACCCTGGGTTACCGTAACTCGCAAACGTGCTCGGCCGCTGCCTCCATCATTACCAACCTTGCAACGGACTGCCCCTGGGAGAATTTAACTTGGCCGGTCGCTAAAGAGGAATTCCGTTACACGACGTTAGGTAGCCCTAATTTAACAAAGGGGGACCTCGTGACAACGTTAAGTCTTAAAAACGGGGATTCTAAAATATTTAGTTAGCCTAATCTGACTGGGAATCTTAATTATAGAAATTACTCATACCTTCCGCTCATGTTACTGATTTTATTTGAGATCAAAAGAAGACAAAGTTTAAAAATAATTAACGCGATCCACTCTGGGATATCGCGGCAAAATTATACAACGCGGTCCATAATTTCGGAGTAGTCTGCGGGGAGAGACTGTGCTCCTCGGCAGTCAAAAAGAATTCTCTCTATCTCGAACCGGCTCGTCTAAGAAGAAATCTCGGCTCGAGACGAAAAAGAAGGGGGAAGTGACGTAGACGGCGGAGAGGCTGAAGCATACCGGCTGAACATATTCCCAGCAAAAATATAAAGTCAAATTTCAGCTCTCCGTTGTCTGCAACGGGGTTGGAGGGCGAAACCGTTGCATTCACCCACTCGGAAAAGAAGTTTGAAAATAGGCGCGAAATTAACATGAGATCAATTTTTAGAAATTGAGAAATTAACTCCGTTAAGCGGATAGCTAACGAAATATTTTTTCTTTTTCCTTTTCACTATTTTGTTTCACGCGATATTTTTCAATTCTAAAAAGAAAATAAAGAGATATAAATTAAGAGTTCCATTGGGATCGGAGTGACACGGATCGCAATGTTCTTGTGATCTCTCGTCTGTGGCTAGACTGCCGTTAACACTGTTCTCCTAGGGTGGGCTATCCTAACTCTTTCCCAAGGAGGTTTTGCTATAGGTACTCGTTTGAAGTTAAAGTCTTCTGGTTCTAAATCGATGATTTCCTTTTCTTTTAAATATTGGGATATCTCGTTTCGAGAACGCAGCATGCGGCATCTTGGGCCTGGCGGATAATAGTATACGTCCATATTCACTTTTCTGGGTTGGACTGTATGGCGGTAGCACAACTCGCGAACCCAGCCTTTCTTGAAAGGTTTCTCATAATTGGTTGGAATTTGTTCCTGAGTAGAAGACGCTATAGGAGGGTGAACTTCTCCGCTACTTGGGGATTCAGATAGGTCGTCTACGGGAACTAAACGTTTGGGAGTCAATAGGAGGACTTGCTTCTAAGAGTTGCGGTTCTCCTTCCGGACTCGTCGATAGTGAATGAACTATCGGAGCCTTTTTCTTTCGTCTTGCCGAAGAACTTCCTGTTGTCGGAACTCTGGCTCGTTTTCTCCTTTTTTCTCTATCGGCGACTCGGTCTATTTCGTCTGAGGATGAACTCAATTGATCTCGAAATTGAGCTTGTGGAAGTCTTTCTCTTCTTTGAATAGGTGGACTAGGAGTAATTAAGGGTTCTTTAGTAGTGGTACTACTTGATAATTTTCTTAATTGTTTCTTCTTTCGTCCTATGGAAGAAGATGTGGTCGTTGGGTGACTTCTCTTTCGGAAATCGGGGATCTCGGATTCGTCACTGGAGAGTCTGCTACTTGATAATTTTCTAACCGGTCGTCTTTTAGGTCCAGGAGCAGCAGAGGAGGTAGTCGGATGACCTCGTTTTGCCGGTTCTGGTTCGGACATTCTATCTTCATCAGTAGACGTGCTTATTTTTCGAAAAGTCTTTCTTCTGGAACTGAATTCCTCTGTCGTCGTTGCTGTAGGATGATATCTTTTCGTCCTTTCGGCTGGAGGAGTTGAAGGGGGAAATTCTTGAATTGTCGCTGGAGGAGGTAGAGGTCCTTGAGGCAATGGCTCGGTTACTGGATGCGTCTCTCCTTGATTGGCAATGGGTTCCTGTGACTCCTTTTCCGGCTGGATTTCTTCCGGCTGATGTATTTCTTGTTCTTGAGTTTTCTTTTTCGGGACTATGTCCACAAATCTGAATGGGCCGATCATTTCTTCTATTTTCTCGAAAGATTCGGAGGAAGGCTGAGGTCTTTCTTCTGGTATATCTTGAGGTGGTGTTCTTTCTGGAGTCTGAGCTCTTGGTCTTGGTGGAGAGGTGATTTCTTTTGTTCGAGTAGTTTCATCTTCCTGGATAATTTCCTCAGGGATGACTTCGACTGGCTCGACTATTTCTTCTCTCTGGGTTTCTGAGTCTTCATTTTCTTCCAGTGTAACATCTAAAGTTTGATAAAGCTTGAGTTGAGACATGTTGATGGGACCTGTTTTCTGTCCAGAGATGATATCTTCAAGGATGTAAACAAGAGGACTTCTTTTTTCTACTATCTTGAATGGTCCAGTCCATTTCGGGCAAAGTTTTCCCATTCGTCCAAGATTGGCGTTATATAGAGGATGAGTTAATTTCCAGACTTTCCCTCCAACGTCAAATTCGAGATCTTCTCTTCCCAAGTCGTAGAATTTTTTCTGTTTGGCTTGAGCCAATTTCGAGAAGTCCTTTGTCAATTTCCATTGGTCCTTGAGGATCATCAATGTCTCGGATCTATCTTCAAGTTCTTCCAAGGGCATACCGATGTCAATGTCCCATGGGAGTCTTGGTTCTCTTCCCATATTGAGGTAAAACGGAGATCTTCTCGTCGTCTCATGTGGAGCTGAATTTATCGCGAAGGCGAGAGCGTTCAAAGTTTCGTCCCACATTCGATGATTGTTCTCCACGTAGATTGAGATGGTCTCTCCGAGAACTCGGTTTACTCGCTCTGTGATGTTCGACTGAGGATGATATGGGGAAGTATGGATGGGCCCAATGTTGAATAATTTGCAGGTGTCATGCCAAAGAGATGACACGAACTGGGTTCCTCGATCGCTCAGGATCCGTCTTGGCGCTCCCCATCGGCAAACAAAGTTCTTTAGGGCTATAGCGCAAGCATCTGCTGTTATTCTTTTCAGAGGTATTATCTCGACGAACTTGGTCATGTAGTCTGTGAGCACGAGTAGTAATTTATATCCTCTTCGGCTGATGGGAAATGGTCCCATGATGTCTACTCCTTTCTTGTCGAATGGTCCAGTCGGAACTGTAAGTCCGGGAGTTTTCCGGTTGCTTATCTTGTATTGCTGGCATAGGACGCAATCTCTGACGTATTGTCTGACGTCCTTGTCCAGATCGGGCCACCAATATCTATGTCCGACTTTTTCTCTTGTCTTGTAATTTCCTCGGTGTGCGGAAAGAGGATGGTCGTGTAGAAGTCTCATGGTTTCCCTTCGGAGAGATTTTGGTAGAAAGGTTCTTGCTGGACGTGTTCCAGATGCTTTTCTGTATATCAAGTTGTTGACCATCTCGAAATCTGGGTGTTCCGGAGGGTTGTCTTGTCGTAATAGTTTAATGATATCGCGGATAATGGCGTCTTCTCCTTGGGCGGTAATGATGTCATCGCGGTCGAAAATGTGAAAGTTCGCGTATGGATATGGAGGAAGAACATATGCATGGTGAGCATGATCCGATTCTTCCGATAATGCTTCTTGATTTTCTTCTTCCACGGTGGAGGCTACTGACATTGCAAACAGTCCAAGAGGAGCTCTTGAAATTGCTTCTGCGACAGTATTTTCGACTCCTTTCTTGTGTTGGACTTTGAAGTCGAAGGTTTGGAGATACATCGCCCATCTGACGAGTTTCGAATTTGGCTCCTTGAGTCCGAATTGAAAATGTAGTGCTTTATGGTCGGTCACGACGGTGAAAGGTCTACTTTCCAGGTACGGGCGGAAATGTCCAATAGCCCAGTATATCGCGAGACATTCCTTCTCGGATGTGCTGTAATTTGCTTCGGCATTTGTTAGATTTCTGCTGGCGTAAGCGATTGGCACTTCAATTACGTCTTGGATTTGTGCCAGCATTGCTCCTAGGCCTGCATCTGAGGCGTCCGTAGTTAGGATGCTTGGTGCATCTGGCTTGTATGCTGCAAGAGGTGGAGAGCTGCAGATTGCGTCCTTGATCTTCTGGAATGCTTCCTCTTGGGTGGGACCCCATTCGAATTTGACTCCTTTCTTCTTTAACTGTTTGAGAGAAGTGGCTATCTTCGAGTAGTGTGGTATAAATCGGTGGTGCCATCCAGCCATTCCAAAGAATCGTTGAAGTTGTTTCAGCGTCTTTGGCTGGGGAAAGTTCTTGATGGCTTCCACTTTGGACGGATCTATGTAGATTCCGGTTTCGTTGATGACATGTCCCAGGACTACTGCTTCTGATTGGGCAAATCGGCATTTCTTCAGTTGAAGTGTGAGGACGGCGTTCTTCAATTTGATCATGACGTATTCCAGAGCCTTCATCTGCTCCTTCCATGATTCGGATGCAATCAAGATGTCATCTAGGTATACGACAATAGAGAAATTTTCTCCATCCCGGAAGACTTCATCCATCAGACGCTGGAAGGTACTTGGCGCATTGCAAAGTCCAAAAGGGAGAACGTTGAATTCGTATTTCCTAGCGTGAGTGATGGAGGCGGTCTTTGGTGAGCTTCCTGGTTCCATCCCGACTTGCCAGTAGCCTGACTTCAGATCCATCGCGGTGATGTACTTGGGTTTCCCAACTTACTTAATGTTTCGTCTATTCGGGGAATAGGATAAGGATCCTTTGCGGTGATTGCGTTTAATTCTCGAACGTCGATACAAAAGCGGTATTTCTTTTTTTCTGTTCCTGACCCGTCGTCTTGTTCAAGGACTACGACTGGTGAAGCCCATGGCGAAGTTGATGGTTTTATGATGCCATCCTTTTGCATGTCGTAGATATTTTGTTCGATGATTTTCTTCTTTTCGTCGCTAACTCGGTAGGGTCTTTTATGTATAGGCTTAGCGTTACCTGTGTGTATTTCATGGACGCCCAGACTGGTTCGTCCTAACTTGTCACTGAATAGTTAGGGGAATCTGAGAAGGAGTTCCTTCAACTCTCTCTTCTGCTTGTACGAGAGAGAGGTTGAATCAACTGCTTCGTTGACGTTATTGACCATTTGAGGTGACGGGGGCAATTTGTCCTCTGACATCTCTAATAGTTTCAGTGTTAGTCCATTTATTGAGCATGTTAAAGTTCCAAAATCGATAATGGTATTCCAATCTTCTAGGAAATCTTGGCCTAATATAGCGTCACAAAGGAGTGAAGGGACAATATGGATTTCTTGACTAAATTTTCTACTGATGTCTTGTTTAAATTTTATTTCAAAGTCTAATACTGTCGATCCTTTAGTAAAAGAGTAATGTCCATTCCCCATGACTATGCATTCTGATCTTTCTGATTTAGGATCTAGTCTATTTTCTCCCCTAAATCTATGTAAGGCCCTCCATTGGTCTAGGCTTATCATGGATACTTCAGCACCATTATCGATTCTTGTATGTAAGATTGTGTGTTCAAATTTTATTTTTATTAAATGAGGGTTCCTCTTTGAGAGTCCTCTTCTTTGAATTGCGGCCAAGTGAAGTGAAGTGGTCACAATCCGGTCTTCTTCTTGAGGGACTATTGAGTTGCGGGAGGGGAAACGTCCTCTGGTATTCCCCCCGAGTTGGCGTTTCCCGGAAACTGACCTAGATTTCTTTCCATTCTGGCGGAATGCGTAGTGACCCAGGCCACCACAGTTGAAAACTGTGACTGGTCGGGCGTCCTGGTTGACTACCGGAGGGTTTTGTCCTTCCTGGGTCTGGTTCTGTTGACGTCTTGGAACTGGTGGAAGAGCTAGCTGTCGAGCTTCTCGTTCCCTGGTTTCATTAGCTGGATTTCTCGATTGGAAGACTCGTGTCTGGCGAGGATCTTCGTCTCTTTGTTGTCTTCTTGGTTGATTTCTTGACTCAAGGTGGTATTGCCTTGTTTGGGGATTGGTTCTCGGGAAAGGAACTCTATAATTTTGAGCTGGGTAGCTTTGAGGAACATATTGGACAGGGAAAGGATTTTGAGATCCTTCCGGAAGAGGGAGGGTTGTGTTCCCATGAGGGATGAACCGCTCGAAGTTTGTGTCCGTGTTTGTGTAATATGTTCCCATATGCGGGATGTACCCGGAAGGAGTTGTTACTGGGGTATAAACCGCTGCTGGGGGAGCTACCTGCTGTATAACTGGCTGTGGAGATATTACTTGGGGTTGGGGTATTACTTTGGGCCGTGAAACTACTTGGGGTTGTATCTGATATACTGGTTGTTCTCTAATTATTATGGGTTCCTGATATGTCTGAACCTTGACTTGAGTCTCAGGGGTTTGTTGAGCATTTCCCCATTTGGATTTGTCTTACTTGGGGTTTGACTAGGTTTGGGTTTATTTAGGCCTAAGGTGTGTTCGACTTTTAAACATGCGTCATGTAAATCCGCAGTAGTGAACAGGGGGATAAACATAAGAAGTCCTTTTAATTCATTTCTCAAATTTCTTTTTATCATTACAAGTAATTCATCATCCGGTATTTAGTAAAACAAATAAAAAACATTCCCAGCAGACTTTGGTGCCAGATATAATCCACCAAAAGCATCGTCTGCTATAATGTCTGATAGCGCCTCTATGGCGAACGATACCGCTACAGCGGTGACGTACGCGGGTCCCATTGCCTTCTATATTGTGGAAGCTAGCGTCTGAGACTCCTTTGTCATCTGCTCCTGGTTCTATTAGTAACTTAGTCAAGTTCTTGTCCTGAAGAAAACTTGTTCTACTTGTAACTTAGGCAAGGTCTCTGCTTGAGCAAATTTTTGTTCTATTAGTAACTTAGTCAAGTTGTTGTTCTGAACAAAATTGTGTGGTTTTCGCAACTTCGTTAAGTTCTTGGCTTAATCTTAATTTAGGTCTATTAGTAACTTAGGTAAGTTCTTGGCTTAAACTTAATTTAGTTCCATTGACAACATAGGCAAGATCTTGGCTTAAATTTAATTTAGTTCTAGTTACAACATAATCAAGTTCTAGGCCTGAACTAAATTAGGTTCTAGTAATAATCTACTGACCAGCACTACTTGAACAAAATTTTTATTTATTTACAATTTAATGAAGTTCTCAAACCGAACTAAATTGTCCTCCATTCAGAATTTAGCGTAGTTCATCACCTAAACTAAATATTGTTCAATATTGATATTAGTCGAGTTCATTGCCTGGATTAAAATTTTATTTAAAATCTATTGTTGTTCTAGGACGTAACTATGTATAGTTATTGCTCTATTTCGAATTTAGTCGAGTTATTTGCCTAAAATAAGAAGGTTTCAGTTTAGAATATATTGGGTGTTAAAAAAAACAGGATTTTATGCAAAACTAAAAAGTTCTTTAATATTTTAGATCAAGTCTAACAGATTTGATTTACGAAATTCGTAACAGAAATTGAAATTTTTCTGTCATCGATTCCAAAAATTATCTTTTGGAAATATTCCATCGTTTTGATGGATATTTCAAATTAAATGAATAAAACAAACTAAACCAGCAAATAATTGCTTTTTAATTGAAAAGGAAATGATTTCCAAGTTATCTACGGTCACTTTCATATTTGACGTGAAAACATTTTGACCCTCGAATGCTATGAATGGTGTTACAGGCAGATCAATTTCCTAAATTGAATAAAAAAAGGGCGATGATATTAGAATATCATAATTCAAAAATATTGAAAATACTTACATCCTTTAAAGCATACATTAATTTGGCATTTTCTTTCATTCCGATTGGTAAAAGAAAAAAAACTTGCAGCCACTTCAAAATCTACTAAAATAAAAAAAATGGGCTATTAATTTAACAGTAACTGTAGTTATAATATACCTTGAAAGACGTCTTCAGTTAAGATTTCCTTTTCATTGTCTAGTTGGTTTAAGATTTGCGACACCTTAGTTAATTGTCTCGCAAATTTAATAAGTGGTTTTGATATTTTTTTAAATATCCCCACAAACTGTTCTCCAATTCTAATGTAGTTTCGTTGCTTATTATGGCTCGCTCATCGATCAACTGCAGAGTATAAATAGTTGAAAAAGGTTTAACAAGTAAGAGGAGAAAATTTTCAGTATTTACCCCTTGTTCAGTTTTTAATAAGGGAAACTTATCAACCAACGTTAAAGTATCCGTTCCCCTAGCCAAGCGTTGGCGCAATACGAAGGTTTTTCTCATTTTTTCTTTCAGAATTACATTGTCAGGCTTGTTTTTGCACTCTTTTGTTAAAGCCACCATGTGGGACTCTAAAAGAACTTTCATCCACGGCCATATCTTCGATATTTTTCTACAATAATCAACTTTGAATAAATGTTCGAATGCATGAAAACCTCTAATTTTTCTTACACTAAATTCTTTTTCACGGTTTTGCTTTTGTATTCCTCCTTTACATGAACTAGATTCCCCTCTACCTGATTTCCTGTTTTTGTTGAAATAGGAATATTTCAGTTTGTTCTTAGTCACCGATTTGAGATGAGTCATAGTCATTCGATCATGCCTGAACTTTTGGTCTAATGAATTGTACCACGAATCCTGGAATTCGGCCAAAATTCAAACTATTATCCAATACAAGATATAGATTAAGTCGCGCAATTAACTAACATATCCATTGCTGCAACGGAGATTCGTTTTGTCTTTCAGAAACTTGTGTTTTTTTAAAAGCTCTACACAGACTTTGACTTTATCATCATGTGAAGGAAATCTGCGTAATGATTATTTTAAATTTTGAAATATAATTTGAAGTACACCGTTAATTTTCTAACATCCTCACAATTTGTACTTGAGCACAGACTCGTACAAAGCGCTATTGATCCTTGCCCTATATTTTCGTGCAAATACATGAGGAATCTTTTCTTTTATCATCGTTTCTATGTCCATTGGAAATGTAGGAATTTCGTAATCCATTGACAGCTGTCGTTCTTCCTCCTCATCCGATTCAACGCTAGCTTCATTAAAATTTGGTAGTGCATCAGAAGAGTTTGTTATTATTGAGCTTAAGAAAAATGATATGAAATTTTTCTCAGATGTCAAACGTTAATTTGAGCTACATAAATATTTAATACCTGCAATCAGCGATTTAATTTTCGTTGCTAGATGTATTTGGTGAAACTTCGATTTCTGGGATGGCACGAAGTTTTGTTTCATTACCTGGCAAATCGCCGGTAATTTTTACATTAATCCATTCCTCCCACTCAGTTGAGTAGGCTTGAAGAAGTTTAATCACTCTCGAGAATTCGCTTGATATTTTTTCGATTAAAGATAAAAGTGTTGAACTTGAGTTGAAAAGGATAATTAATTTTGATTCGCAACAGGTCACGTGATATTGAAAATCACTCATGCTTCTGAAATATAACTAGGGTTGTTAATTTTCCGGAAAAATAAAACGCGGAAAATTTTCCGCTAATTCTAAAAAATATAAAACTATCAATTAAGTGAGCTTTGAGTCAATTTATCAAACTTTTAAAGAATTAAAACATTCTCCAGTTATTTTGCCATCTTTAGTAGATTTATTAAAAAACCGCCAAATATTAGTGGTTGATTTTCCCATAATTTGTGACTTTAAACAGGTTAACAAACTTAATAACATTAACAACATAACACCTCGTTTCCCTTACAATGACGTAGACGATCAGTATCCTTTATGCCTGATAACTTTTAATTTCACTTGGGTCTCTTAACGGTTATGTCTCGACTCTCTAACGCCAATATTTGCAATACTACAAACTAGTTTACATAACTATAGAATAGTAAAAATTATTAAAGCTGCATGCAACAGGTTTGAACTTTTTTTTAAAAAAATTCCTGGGTTTTTTAAAATTGTTCCGCTTAGTAGAAGCAAGAGAAGATATTTTCTTCTGGTAGTAGGCAACATACAAATAAATAGTAGAACTAAATTGTGTTGTTAGCCACTTGTTCATAACTAATGATCAAGTGTTTCCACTCTCGCCACGGGGAGGCCACACTTAGCAAACCCAGATTGATACCAAAAAGTCAAAATGTTATACTTTTTCCTTCTGATATCAATATTCTTAATGAAAAAAAAATCTTTAGCATATACTATCCCTAGAACCAGCCACTTCATCCTGAGAGATTAAGTTCCCAGTTCTAAAGATAGTTACTAAAGCACTTTTTGTTTAATTAAGATGCTGGTAAAATAATTATTTCGTGTATCCATTAAATGGATACACGAAATAATTATTTTTATTCACTGTTTATATTATGACTATGAATTATATCATGATCGTGACTATGAATTATATTATGATCGTGACTATGAATTATATTATGATCGTGACTATGAATTATATTATGATCGTGACTATGAATTATATTATGATGGTGACTATAAATTATATTAGATTGTGACTATAAATTATATTAGATTGTGACTATAAATTATATTATGGTTGTGACTATAAATTATATTATGGTTGTGACTATAAATTATATTAGAGTGTGACTATAAATTATATTAGAGTGTGACTATAAATTGTATTAGAGTGTGACTATAAATTATATAAGAGTGTGACTATAAATTAATATACTATAATGTTTTGTTACTTCAAATAACCTTTCTGCTTACACCTCAAACTACAAAAAAAATCTGGGGAACCTTTTTCAAAATACTTTTCATCAACGTTTTTGCAATTTTGATGATAACAATTTTTAAAAACCATGCATAAAATCATGTTCTTTAAGGAATTTTTAAAAAAGGGATGATTTACCTTTTCACAATAAGCTGAAGTTTCCATACACTCATCAGTACAATACAGCTCAATTACTTCAGTTTTTCTAATTACAATATCTTTCACTTTTACGGGCCTTTCAAACACTGTTTCAGGGAATTCTAGAATTTTTTGCTGTTCCCAACATGATTTTATGTGTTTTCTTAATTCAGTTTTTTAAATCTAATCGAGCTGGGATTTAAATCTGCTGCCAAAACATACGCATACCCAAGTGATAAAGGACCACAACTATGACAATCGGACTGGTTTTGTACGCTAACAAATTCTACCTTTAACTTTTTCCCTTTAAATTAAAAGTTAATTAAATTTTTCAGCCGGACGTTCGGGTTTAGCGTTAAAAAACTCAATTTCCATCGGAGGTGGAGTTATAGATCGAGATTATACTGGTAACGTTGGGGTTATCTTATTTAATCATTCAAACGAGATGTTTATCGTTGAGAAGGGAGATCGTATTGCTCAACTCATTTGTGAATTTATTGTGAACCCTGTTTTGTTAGTATATGAGGTAAAACTACACGTTTTGAAAACAACTTTATATTGGAGTATAACCTTTTTTTCTCCCCTCAAGTCTCTTGAAATGACTGCCAGAGGGATGAACGGTTTCGGCTCAACTGGAAAATAACGAATTTAAATTCATACGAGAATCTAATAAAACTTTATGAACCACTTAATATTAACTATCCACAAAACTTGTAATGTGTTAAAAAAAGACAAAAATATTTTCATCAAATTTGTTTATTTTGGAATAAGAATTACAAATTTGTTTTTACTTTAAAACTAACGATAAATGTTCGTGGTAAAAGCAGACCGGGGTTTTAATATAATTCTTTTGTCGCATCACCCAATGTAAGTAATTATCCACGTGCAATTTCGCCTTTTCCTCCAGTAATTGTGGTGGGCTGGGCATTTTGAGGGTTTCAGCTACGGTTGCATTAAGTCCATGACCCAAACGACTGAATATTTCTCCATCTCCGATATTTTCAAGAATGATGGTACTTGCGGGGTAAATAATTTTTCCAATTATTTCTTCCTGGTCTCCGTACTCAAAATCCCTCATCTTCTCATCAAATGGAGGTCTTTGTTTCGTTATTCGAGCAATTTTTCCTTTCTCACTCGATCCGTGTTCAAAGTAAATGGTAAACATACATGGCATTTGAAGACAATAGATTACCATGTACTGGAATTCATTTCTCCCCTCAAAACGTGTGTATGTAACGATGTAGTGCATTTTTTCCGAATGAATTCGAAGCGATAGAGTAGATGGTTCTTATAACAAAATCTAGTAATCAAGGACGCTTTACGGTATTTTTTTTAAAACATTTAAAACTTTTTAGTATTTTATAAACGTAATAACAAACTGTAATATCGTTTAAAACAGGATATGTTGTATAGGATTTAAAAATCCGTTTCAGACTCCAACCTTTGTGCATTTTATGAATGAAATCAATTGAGTATAGTCCACATGTTGAAGACCTAAAGTCTTGAATTTGTTTATTTTGTATTTGAAACTGACGCGCTAGATGATGTATTTTCAAATTGAACGATTCAGGTCCTAACCCAAAACTATCGAAAAAAATCGCTTTCCCCCTTTTTTATTAGCTTTGACACCCAAGCTAATCCAATTTTGTCCCGGCTGATCACTCGTTTGATTGTTAAAAACTATATAGTAATCACCTTTCCTTTTTTAGCGATGAAATTGGAAGGGAAAACCCCGTAAAATTTTCTACCGCAAATTTTGGAAAGAATAGATTCTAACTGTAGAGTATCCATTTTCTTTCCTCGGTTATGAGGGGTTGTCTAATTATACGTAATACCTCTGTCTCTGGATATTTTCAATGTTGATTCGAATTCGGAAAATAAAATGACTGTTATATTGTCAGTTAAAGCCGCTTTAAATTTTAAAAGTAAGTGTAAAGATCCCGTCTTAATCGGCTCTAAATGTTCTAAACCCCCTAGTTCATCGGCGGTTAGAGGGATGACGAAAAATGAATTTCCACTAACGTATTCGTCATATGTTATATTCGATCCGGAATTAATATTATAATTATTAGATCCCGTGAATAAGCTGAGATTTTCTCTATGATATCTTTTCTCAGCGAAGTTCGGGGTAAATGCGAGGGAAGGATACCGACGAGTATCTATTATACACTCTAAGTGAGTGAGACCGAAATGTTCGAATGTGTAAGGTGATGTGTGTATATTACCATTAAAATTAGTGGACTTACACATTGCGACAATTAATCTGTACGTTTCGATAGTCCCCTGAGGTGGAGTGAAAAATTTGACCTCACTGCGGTTTAGGTTATAGACAGCCGGTCTATGTTCCAACGTTAACATGTGTCCGAGAACCAAATCGGGGTTTAATTTCCATTTTTTAAAATATAGACTACTATCCACAATTTCGATTTTATATTGATCGTTATTGGTCGAGGGTGTCATTAAAACAAACTCATCGGGGTTTCGATTAAATTTTAATCGAAGCGAAACCCCATTTAATAGGGCTTTATTAATATTGAACAGTTCATGATAAATTGGACCGAAGACAGTTACAATTTTCGACTGAGATATAGCTTGCATTCTCCTTTTTAAACCGTTTGAGGTGGTAGAGTTAAAAAGGTTATCAATATCTAAACCTTCTTTTTCATGCGTATATAATCTAGTCGTCATTTGAGTTCGTTTGGTTTCTCTATTGAAATTGAGATGATCTGTTATATACCCTTTATAACTATACGTCGGTAGACCGCTACTCAAACTGACCTCATTCAAGGCTACATCTAAATTAGAAAATAAAGCGGATAGACAATTGTTAACAGTGACCACTTTAGCATCGTTAGGAAGGTTATCGCCGTCGGCTTTAACTACCTTAAAGCTTACTGATAATAAAGTATCATCTAATTTTAGATAATGATCGGCTGAACCGTGAACGAAGAATTCTAACGGAACTCCGGCGGTAAATGAATTACTCAATGGTTTTATTAAAACGCATTCACTCGCGTCCAAACAATTATTTGTAGCCGGTTCGGAAAAAAAATCGAGCGAGCTCATTAGTAACGTGGTATTATTGGCCATTTTTGTTTTTAATCCAAGTAGTCTGGAAGACGTCTGGTTCTTTTACTCTTAGGATTAGATGTGGTGCTGCGACGTTTTTTTTCTTTTATATACGCCCTTCCCAGATTGGAGATTATTTATAACATTCATCCCTGATTCTTTCAATCGTTTAACAGCGGCTTCTTTGAAGTTAGCGCCCCCAGCCAAATCCCCTAACACATTCGAAGTAGCACGTAGCGCCTCATTTTTTTAAACTCGACCAATAGGTTTGTATATGGGTTTTAAAAATGAAAATAGTGATCGAAAAACCGAACCGAACGAACCACCGTCTTGATAATACGGTACGGAACTAAAATATGGCAAATCCCCTCCAGTCTAGTTGTTATTATTATGGTATCGTGAAAAGTATATTATATAAGGATTGTCGCTAGAATCCATTACGATTTTTATGTACCGAACACACTATGAGTCATTCATGAATTAAATAAGTTTATGGAAAGACAAGCCTTTTTATATTCAAGAGGAAGGTTTTTTTCTTATGTGGAGTTTGAGAATGGTTTTGCCTTTTAAGAATTTTAGAAAGTCACCGTAACTAGTTCTAATATTAATTTCTATAGCTTCGAAAGAATTACATTTTAAGGGATAATAATCGGGGAAATCGTAACTTTTCACTAAAACCTCCTCCCTTTCGAGATTTCGCGGGACGGGAACGGTTCGTAAAATTGGAGCCATGGTGGAGGCGTATAGGCTTTCTTCGACTAGAGATGAGTAAATTAGGAAATTTTGAATACCGGATCGTACATCGTGTACCTGGTTTGATCGAATTAGACCTTCGAGTTTCACGTTAATCTGATCCGAACTGAAACCTAAAATGTACGCCAAATTAGGGTGTGATTCGGGGAATTTTATAGAGACGGGTTCGCTAGTAGCTATCCGTGTTTTCCCATCATACGATTTAGATATTGTTACTTTATTTCTAAATTCACGGGGAATTACCTGGATCATGGAGTTATAAATCTCTTCTATACTAACATAGTAGCCGGGTGTGATATTGAGTTCGAGAGATTCCTCTATGTGGGAAATTTTCTGCGTTTCGCAAATTAATAACGTTTCGGAGTTTATAATTACCCCCGGTTCCATGTCCTCAACATGCGGTAATTCATCAGACCTAACTATCCCCCGAAACACGACCCAACCCTCATTATCCTCTTTACTCTTAAACCGTAAGAATTTAGCCAATTCAGGACTAAATTTAACCAAAACGCCATTTGAAACTTCAATTTCAGCGTACATTTTCATTACAGTTTTAATCTCTTTAGAATTCGAATCTGTAGTAAATCTTTTACTTTCAAAAAGTCTAAAAT
This sequence comes from Phalangium opilio, assembly GCF_054372755.1. Lineage (NCBI taxonomy): Eukaryota > Metazoa > Arthropoda > Arachnida > Opiliones > Phalangiidae > Phalangium > Phalangium opilio. Next base: position 1,552,403 of record NW_028324205.1, read on the forward strand.
TGAATCGTCCATCGGAATTACTGTAGCCGAGATTGTGAAGCCATTCCTCTAAAAGTCAGTATAATTCATACCCCCCGCGGACCGTTTACCTTTCCCAAATTTTTCCCAGTCCATGACGTGTGTTGACGAATTTTCAATAACTTTATCAGATGAAACTAAGTGAAAATTGGTACAGTCATCCGGGACATTTTCATATTGCAAAGGCATTATCAACTCTTTCAACCCACATTCGTAGTTCCCGTGTAAATGTATTTCTTTTGGTAATAAAATCTTAAACTTACTACTAGAATTGTCATTGAAAACATCCAAAGACGCGGTTGATATACAATGAATATGAAACGCGTCCATTATGATGTGAGTCGTATCATCTTATGATCAGGATAAATAAAAAGAGTCGTCATATATAGATTTCAATATGTTTGTTGATATAAAACAGACACACCAAAATTTTTCCACAAGGGGAATCATGATTAAAAAACCTAAATAAAAACCGATATTTTTCCCCGAATTGCAAATGTAATATCAAAAATATAATTACGTTGTTATAAAACCAACAAACTTACAAAACACAATTAAAAATATAAAATGGTAATTAATACTTAATTTCAGTTTCATAACTAGTGAAGAAATTTTAACTTGTTTATTTTTTGGATTCATGAGGTCGGTTTTAAAGTCTTCTAACTTTAACAAACTATTAATAATGTCGATAGTTTCTTGAGCGTTTCCAGGGGCGCGTCTTAAAACTATTTGGTAAAAGTTGATATAATTTAATACTTCGCTCATCTGTAAATTTTGAACGGCCTGATCATAGAACGAAGAAACCCTACCACTCCAATCTAGGGTCACACACTGATGGCCCAGTTGGTTTTCGTAAGAGTTTTGACAACCAACACATGAAGTCTCCGCTATTTTATCTATTTCCCTTATGAGGAGATACGCCAACGTTTGTTGGGCTTCAAAGTCCTCCGTCAATTTAGATGGGAAAAATATGAAATGTATAGTTGGAATTAAATATTTTAAATAATTCCATTCGTCAGGGGTCATCATTACCCCGGTTATACTACACGATTTTTTTTCTGACGTGTTATAGCGACATTATGTTCAACACCCGCGTTTAAAACAGCCACGCTCCATCGTTATTATGGTCCGACAGTGGGTATATTAATTGAGCGGGTGTCAAAAGTAAATTGTTATGACCTCCAAATGATTTAGAAAGTCTGATATTTTCTTTCGCTTCATTAAATTTCGCGATGTGTGCGTCGGTCAAATCTACACCATAATGTGTTGGTAACCATCTTCCGATTTCGGACGAATAACGGAAAGAGCGTATGTTTAAGAACATATTCCCATTGTTGTTTTGTCTGGAAATAGTAGCGTATTTGACCAAAGTTCCATCTTTCTTTCTATATGTTGATCCTAATGGCGCTTTAAACAATATGTCAAAGCCACTTTTATTGTAATGAAACACGGGATCGGCTACGTCCATGTTGTAAAAATCGGGGCTGTAATTGGACGTCAAATCATTAACACTATAAAAAGCTATATAAATATAACAGATTATTCGGTAAAATGAAAAAACATCCAATTACCAAATTAGAGAGTCTTGAGCCATTTTTAACGTTGTTCGCACGTTGAATAATTGTAGAAGACTGAAAGCTTCTAACCGCAACCTTTGTTTCGCTTTCATAGCTTTATTCGCTTAATCCGTTAACTTTTAATTTTTGGGAGAGCTCAAATTTTTATAAGTGTTCCGACCGACTGAAAAATCGAAACCTTAAGTCCCCGTTCGTCGCGTAACTTATAAGAATCACTTCAATCAATAACAAAGTCACTCAGTTTTTTGCTTTAGACGAATTCAACGCTTTATTCAATTCCAATCAACTCAAATTCTTTTATTTTAAACTGTTCCTTTACTTTAACTTTTCTTTTGTATTATTTTTTTTTTGTGGTATCTAAACCTTTTCCTTATTTCTTTTATTTCCGTGGTATCTAAACCTTTTCCTTATTTCTTTTATTTCCGTGGTATCTAAACCTTTTCCTTATTTCTTTTATTTCCGTGGTATCTAAACCTTTTCCTTATTTCTTTTATTTCCGTGGTATCTAAACCTTTTCCTTATTTCTTTTATTATTTTGGTATCTAAACCTTTTCCTTATTTCCATTATTATTTCCTAGGTTTCTAAACCTTTTCCATTATTCCATTATTTCCGTGATACCTTTTCCTTTTCCTAAGTTCCATTTTTTAATTATTATGTCCGAAGACTATAGCTCCTTGCCTAGGTCTGAGCTTCATTTCTTTTTATTTCTTATGCCCGACTAAGGACGTCTAGCTTCTTTGCTAGCCCATTCCAAAGTGATTATTCTTTTACGTCCAAGTCAGGACTCCTAGCTAGGTTTCAAAGTTCCATTTCAATTTTCAACCCCCATATTCAAAGTTCAGTTTATGTTTTTACCAATTTGCAATTTTGGCCAGAGCATCGGCCTTTACCCTTATTATTCTTTCCCCTCATTTTCTCTTTTATTTATCTTAACTTTCACTTTTCACTAATGCACGTGCATGTCATATAATACCCTGAATCTTTGATCTGTCCTATCCAAGCTAACAAGTTTTATTACTTTGTTTTTCAAGCGAACCGATCCCTTCGGTCAAAGATTCTGTTTAAAGCAGTTATACTTATTTTTCTTACACAAATATCCGACTAAAGCTTTCTATACTGTTTTTGCAAGGAACGATAATAATCCAAGGTTTACAAAAAATATAAAACACAAATGAATATAAACACAAATGAATACAAACTCAATAAACATGAATATTTTTGCGCGCGCGTGAATTAGGCCTAATTCTTTAAAACATTCAAAAAAAATGCACATCAATTCAAATTTCATACACTTATTTTCAACACTCCCCCCCTTGAACTACGTTTTAAGTAGTTCAAGAAAGAGAGTTGTCTTTCATCAAACTTTAAATTTCCAAATGATATAAAAGTTGAACGGGTCGACGTAGTCGATTACCGTTCGGCAGTCTTATCATACATGAACGTATGATTTCGTCCCTACCTCTCATTACTTGTTCTATTACAGCTAATTTCCACATTGCTCGTGGTTTTATAGCGTCTTCTACCAAAACAACATCATTTAGTTTTAATTCTTTACTTGGTTCACCTTTCAATTGTGTTCGGTGATGAGCCGATCTCAACTCTAGCAAATAATTGGTTTTCCAACGGATCCAAAACCGATCCAAAACAGTTTGTCTGTATTTCAAGCGTTTAATAATTTCGCGTTTTGTTACCGTTGGCACATCTTCATTTGTAAACGTTTGTGATGGTAGAGTTGTCAGTCGTTTCCCCACTAGAAAATGAGCTGGCGTTAATGGCCTTGGCTCTCCTGGGTCTTCATAAATGTATGTGATAGGGCGGGAGTTTATTGTCGCTTCAATTTCAATGAGAAGAGTCTCTATTTCTTCGTATGTTAGGTGGGCTCTTCCTAGTATCTTGCGGAGGGGTTCCTTAACGGAACGCACCATCCTTTCCCAAAATCCCCCCACCAGGGGGCCCTGTCTGCTATGTATCTCCACTTTATTTTTAAACTTCCATAATACTCCATTGCTTCTGGACTTCTCATTTTTTCTTGCAAGATTTTTAGATCCGCGTCTGCGCGTTTAAAATTTGCCGCGTTATCGCTGTAAATTATTTTGACCACTCCTCTTCGCGCAATAAACCGTCGAAATGCCATAAGAAAGGCTTCTGTTGTGAGGTCCGTAACTAATTCTAGGTGGACAGCACGTGTTACTGCGCAGGTGAAAACCACGAAGTAACATTTTTTATCTGGTTTTGCATATAAAGGACCACCGTGGTCTATGCCGCAAATTTCGAAGGGTGGAGCTGGGTTGATCCTTGCGTCCGGAAGTGGCGCCATTTCTGCTTTCATAGGCTTGGCTTTATATCGCTTGCATCTTGGGCATGAATAAATGACTTTATTCACTAATTGCCTAATCTTTGGTATCCAATAGTGTTCTCTAATTTCCGTCAATACTTCGCTTTTACCTGCATGTTTCAATCTTACGTGTGTTTGCCATCCAATTAAATATGATAGTTGATGAGTTCCTGACAATATCCATGGGTGTCGCTCCCGGTAAGTCATTTTGGCCGCGTCTAAGCGCCCTCCCACACACATGACCCCCTGTTTATCCAAAAACGGGTTCAGTGATGTGATACTCGATTTTCTCGATATTTCTTGTCCATTTTCCAAACTCTTTACTTCATCAAAAAAATCTTCTTTTTGCGCTTTTTTCACCCAAAACACTTCGGCATTCATTACTTCTTCCCCTGTCATCGGACCCTTTTTTCTTTCTTGTACCTTATTTCTTGTGTTATGGATGAAACGCATAATCCACGCCGTTATGTTTAGGACTTGGTTCAAACTGCTATACTTTTTCAAATTCAATAACCCTTCATACTTCTGTACCGGATTCATATAAGCGACTACTTCTTTCTTTTTTAACTCATCCTGTATTTCAACCGGCAATTCTTGGTTTTCTCCAAAATTATCCTCTTCATTTACTAGATCTATATGTTCTCTAAGCCAAGTTGGTCCATGTAACCAAAGATCGCTTGAGGCGATTTCTTCTAAAGACTTCCCTCGAGTTGGAAGGTCAGCGGGGTTTTCTTTGCCCGGACAATGATGCCATATTTCTGGTTCCGTTCGCGTATGTATTTCGCGCACTCTGTTTTGGACAAACTGTTTCCATCGGCCAGGAGATCCGCGGATCCATGCTAATACTATTTCCGAATCTGACCACATTATTACTTTTTGTGGCTTAATTGTCAACGTGTCCATTAATGTATTGTTCAGTCGAGCGCCTATTAATGCACCCATCAGTTCTAGCCGTGGTATTGTTAATTTTTGATTCCCCAACGGGGTTACTCTTACTTTTGACGCGATCAGTATTGAATTAATTACACCATTAGGATACATACATTTTAAATAGAACACTGTCGCATATGCACTTTCGCTTGCGTCTACGAAACCATGTAATTCTATTGCTTCTGGTTTCAAATCTAATTGATTTTTATAGAAAAACCTGGGTATTTCAAATTCTATCAATTTTGATAGTTCATTACACCAATCATTAAATTTTGTTTCTAAGTCTTTGGGTAAATCCTCATCCCAGTCTATTTTTCGAACCCACAGTTCTTGAAATATGAATTTTGCCCGGATTGTGAACGGGGCCAATAAACCCATAGGGTCAAAGATACGTGCGACAGCTCTCAGTACTCCTCTTTTAGTATTTTCTTTATTTATCATAAATTCCAAAAGTGACGTAACTTCATAAGACAAATTGTCTGTCATTTCATCCCATAACATCCCCAAAAACTTGGTATTTGTAGGATTAGGTAGACCTTTCTGTTCCTGACTTTTATCATGTGACCCCCACTTGGTTCTTATTTCTTTCGAATTACTTCTTATTTTTCTCAAATTCATTCCCGCTTCTGACAATATCTTGGTTGCATCATTGATTAATTGGTCTGCCTCATCGGGGTTATCCTTTGTCGTAACTAAATCATCAACATATCTATCTTTTTCTAAACTTTCGCTTGCCGCGGGGTATTTTTCTTTTGTTTTCTCTAAGTGGTGTAAAATGGTCGCATTCAATAGGAAGGGCGAAGTGGTTACCCCAAAGGGGACTTTAGTCATTCGATACCCTACTAAATTTTGTTTTTGTGGGTGATCTAACCCCTCAATCCAAAGAAAACGCAAGGCGTTCCTGTCTTTCTCCGCGATCCCTATAGTGTGAAAGGCTTTGGCTATGTCCCCCGTTATTCCTACTTTTTTCTCCCTAAAGCGCACCAATATGCGAAAAAGGTCCGGCAGTAAATTTGGTCCTGCCTCCAAACAATCATTTAGCGAGGGCATGCCTTTTGCGTGAGAAGACGCGTCCTGAACAATTCTTAACTTTGTTGTATCTCTTTCCTCCCTAAACACTCCCTGATGTGGTAAATAGTATAATGGTCCCTTTGGTGGGAGGTACTCAAACTTACTTGGGACTCTTTCAATTATTCCTGATTCTAGTTGCTCATGAATAACCTCATCATACGCTTTTAACTTAATTGGATTCGTTTCCAATTTTTTGATCAAATTCCAAGTTCGCCTTTTTGCTACCTCATAATTATCACCTAGAAATTGTACTTCCTTTTTCCAGGGTAAAGCTACTTCATATTGTCCATTTTTATATTCAATTTTTTCATTAAACTCTTTCAATACTTCATTTTCTTCAATTCCTTTTGCCGAATGAGCATTATCCAAAATGCCAATCGACTCATTATCCCAAAAGGCTTTCATTTGTTTCGACAACAAGTCTTCTTCACTAACCGAATCCACCGATACTTTCATAACAGCTATAGCATGAGCTCCCACTCTATTTTTTGTGTCTTCCCCCCCATGCAGGGTCCATCCCAGTTTCGTATCTATCGCAACTAAAGATTCATTAATTCTCTCCACCTTCCCCTGCGCTATTTTCCAAAAATAATCAGCTCCAATTAAAACATCTATTTTATCATCCTTTTCTCTTCTCTTCTTTTCTCGAGTGTCAGACAATTGATAACCTCTTTCTTTTAATTCTTCCACTATATGACCTGATGGCACCGCCAAAATTGTACCTGATATGGACGGGGTTTCAAGCGCCGTTATCTCAACAAGTTCTTCAGTTTCACTATTTTTCATGATAAGCTTAAATCTACGTCTGTTGGAAACTATGGGTGTTTCTCGTTCGAAAGGAAATACATTCAGGGTCTCGTCGCCTATTTCTTCTAACTTTAACTGATTTACGATTTCTTCTCTTACAAAGCATCTGTGGCTTCCCCCATCGAGTAAACACCGCACATTAGCTTCCTCCCCATTTGGGCCTATCATAACCGCTCTCAAGGTTTGCAAGTAAATTTCACCACCCCCTGTTTCTTTATCATGTGCTAATGCACTGTACGTTCCAACATTTTCATTATTACTTTGACTTGTAGATGGGTTTGATTCACCTGCACTATTTTGTTTTTGATTATCCTGATTTGCATCGTTACTTTCAGGAATTTGTCTGTCCTGTCTTCCATTAGGCCTATTAAACCCCTGCCTGTTTTGATTGTAATTATATCTATCCATATCCATGCAAAGAATTTTGTTGTGTGATCTCCCACAATTTTGACATTGTCTAAACTTTGTTTTGCAATGACTCGCTGTATGACCACTTCTCAAACACAAAAAACACAGCCTTCGGCGTATTGCTATTTCCCTTTTTTCTTTTGCGGGAACTTTCATACAGGTATAATAGGGATGCGATTCATTACAAAACACACAATTGTAAGGATATCTGGTATTTGTACTGGGAATACTTAGAGCCGTGGCTGACGCCAGTGATTTTAGGTGGGTATTTTGTGAGGGCTTGGGTTTATCCTTTTGGGGTTGACTCTGCTTTATTTGCATTCTCCCTGTTCTATGTATAGCCATAGCCTGTTCTTTTCTTTCTATTGTTTTCCTTAAAAAATTCAACACATTATCTACTGTCCAAGATCCCCTTTCTTTATCCTCTTTCCCAAAATCTTCTAACAAATCCAATGGAATTAATCCCCCTAAAATATGCGCGTATAATTCCATATTTTGAACTGTGAGTTGTCCTAACGCCTCTAAACTTCTAACTTCTATTTGGCAAGAATCGTGCAAGTGCCTCAATGCTTCGACATTAGTTGAATCATGAACTGGTTTTAATTTTAACAAATTATTAATTCGTGCACTAGTTATCATTTCTTTTCTACCATATCTTTCTTCTAAAATATCTGCCGCTATTTTAAAATGTTCTATACCGTCAATAGCCTTTTCGGCTTGACCTTCTAAATAAGAACGTAAATATATCAACTTAGCCGCTGCATCCAGTTGTTGTTGGTTGACTGCTACGTTGAACTGAGGCCAGAATCGTTGCCAGTTTTCTAGTCCACCGCTGAATCTCCTGATACTGATTTGAGGCAATTTCACAGTTGCTGGAGTTTGATTCCCGGATACTGTTGGCTGGACGCTCGCGCTGTTGTTTTCCGTCGTCGTCTCGTCTTCTTTGTTACTCGCGAGCCATCTTTTTGCACGCTCTGTCCAGTACGTTAAAAACTCTATCCAGTCTTCCTCGTCTTTCACTTCCGCAGTAAGTTTATCACCGTCCGTAATTAATTTCGAGATTGTTTCGTTCAGTTTTGTAATTTTACCTTCCCTTGCCGACACTTGAGCTAAGTTGTTCGCAATTACTTCTTCATCCACTTCTTCGTTTCCCAGTTCAGTTTTTATAGCGTCTAAGGCTTTTTTCATAGACCGTCTTACTTTCTTTCTAAGTCCGTTGCCATTTTTTTTTTTTGCTAATGTTTGTTATTAATCTAAAGGTTCTTACGTACACTCAATCCCGGGTTTCGGCACCATGTTTCGCTTTCATAGCTTTATTCGCTTAATCCGTTAACTTTTAATTTTTGGGAGAGCTCAAATTTTTATAAGTGTTCCGACCGACTGAAAAATCGAAACCTTAAGTCCCCGTTCGTCGCGTAACTTATAAGAATCACTTCAATCAATAACAAAGTCACTCAGTTTTTTGCTTTAGACGAATTCAACGCTTTATTCAATTCCAATCAACTCAAATTCTTTTATTTTAAACTGTTCCTTTACTTTAACTTTTCTTTTGTATTATTTTTTTTTTGTGGTATCTAAACCTTTTCCTTATTTCTTTTATTTCCGTGGTATGTAAACCTTTTCCTTATTTCTTTTATTTCCGTGGTATCTAAACCTTTTCCTTATTTCTTTTATTTCCGTGGTATCTAAACCTTTTCCTTATTTCTTTTATTATTTTGGTATCTAAACCTTTTCCTTATTTCCATTATTATTTCCTAGGTTTCTAAACCTTTTCCATTATTCCATTATTTCCGTGATACCTTTTCCTTTTCCTAAGTTCCATTTTTTAATTATTATGTCCGAAGACTATAGCTCCTTGCCTAGGTCTGAGCTTCATTTCTTTTTATTTCTTATGCCCGACTAAGGACGTCTAGCTTCTTTGCTAGCCCATTCCAAAGTGATTATTCTTTTACGTCCAAGTCAGGACTCCTAGCTAGGTTTCAAAGTTCCATTTCAATTTTCAACCCCCATATTCAAAGTTCAGTTTATGTTTTTACCAATTTGCAATTTTGGCCAGAGCATCGGCCTTTACCCTTATTATTCTTTCCCCTCATTTTCTCTTTTATTTATCTTAACTTTCACTTTTCACTAATGCACGTGCATGTCATATAATACCCTGAATCTTTGATCTGTCCTATCCAAGCTAACAAGTTTTATTACTTTGTTTTTTAAGCGAACCGATCCCTTCGGTCAAAGATTCTGTTTAAAGCAGTTATACTTATTTTTCTTACACAAATATCCGACTAAAGCTTTCTATACTGTTTTTGCAAGGAACGATAATAATCCAAGGTTTACAAAAAATATAAAACACAAATGAATATAAACACAAATGAATACAAACTCAATAAACATGAATATTTTTGCGCGCGCGTGAATTAGGCCTAATTCTTTAAAACATTCAAAAAAAAAATGCACATCAATTCAAATTTCATACACTTATTTTCAACAACCTTTCCTCTTATGTGATTTTAGTTCCGATTTCCTGGACTCTCAAACTTTTTTTTTAAAATCGTACCCAATTTTGAATTCATGACGGAAATAAGATGCTTAAATCTTACGACATTGTATAAGAAATAGTTTATTCTATTTTCACGTTCAATATAATATATTACGGATATATTGTCGAAACGAACTTTTTTCATTTTAATAAACGTCAAAACTACATGCGAGGACGTGTTTTCGGATTAATCGTTGCGGGTGAATTAATAAAGGATAGTTATTTCTTCGGTTTTTAATGTATATCAGATATTTTATGAAGACAAGTCCTACATGATCTACCATAGAAACTAAATATTCGATTTGACCCACATACGAAACTAGTTCGAGGTGGGATTAGCTAGTGATAAAAAAGTTACCGCTTTCCATCGTAACTAAAATACTTCAATAAGTATTATAGGTATCGGATTAATCGTTGTGGGTGAATAAATAGTGGATAGTCATTTCCTCGGTTTTTAATGTATATCGGATATTTTACGAAAATAAGTCCTACGTGATTTATCGTAGAAAACACCGATTATGGGTTTATGGTATTTTTAAATATCCTATTTGATCCACATACGAAACTAGTTCGAGGTGGGATTATCTAGTGATAAAAAAGTTACCGAATTCCATCGTAACTAAAATACATCAATAAGGATTATAGGTATTGTCGTAGGTGAGTTTGAATTCTTCCAGATTGTATATGTATTATACTATACTAATTTATTCGTTCCGGTGATAGTGTATAAAAGTATCGGTCCTTGATTCTAGAACCATCATTCTCGAATACTATTTTCAGAGATAAAGCAGCATTTAGGAAACAGAAAATTTCGGAGAATCAACCACATTTGAGAATAGAAAATGTCTGTAGGTCTTCTTGCTTTTGGTGAAGACGTTAAAGCGATCTTGCGATACACGGCCGTCCTAGGGCCAATACCTGGACGAGATGAGCTCCCAGAATTTACCTTCAGAGATTTGGAGGTAAGAATTTAACAAATCGATTCATTTTTATATTAAAAATTAAATATCACGACAACGTTTTTATTCATTTGTTTAAGGTTTTGGTGCGATCCATACACATCGGATACGTCATCCGGTTTGATCTCAGACCGGAGATATCGTCTATAGATGTCTCCGTGTCGTTTCACCCAGATCTGGACCGTCTCGTGCAAAAAATAGGAGGCGAAAAAAAGCTTCGTGCAGGTATGTTCTCTCTCTCTCTCCCCCCCCCCGCTTAATTACATCATTATTCCATGTTTCCTTTATTTCTTCCCTAGGTGAGGCAGTTGGAGACGTTTATACTGCCCCACGAACGGTGCAGGGCTTTAATTTTTAAAGACTTTTTCGAAAGTCAGAGCAGCAGCAGCGGAATGTAACAAAAAAATTAAAATTAAAAATATATATATATATATATAATCGTTGAAATAAAAATTAAAAAATATATATATATATAAAATAAATTGAATATTGAAATAAATTAAATATTAAAAAGCAATAAAAAGTCTCTATTTTTTTTACAACATTTTATTTTTAAAAATCTTCATCGTCCCAATCAATTAAAATTGAAGGTGCAGATATTAAATCTTTTTTTCCTGTTTTCTTATTAACCATAGTCGGGGGTTTCTTCTTCTTTTCCAATAACTCCGTATGGCTTCTAGTTATAATCGGTTCTTGACCGGTATTTCTATTCAATTTACCCGAGACGTTATATTTTCGTGATTTTTTTACGATTGGTTTTGCGTTAGTGGGAGTAAAAGTCGAAGCTGCGGGGGTTTGAACTGCTTTAGTTTGAAATGTTTGGGTTTGAAGGGGAGGAGGAGGAGTTGAAGGAGGTGTATAGGTGGAAGGGTTAGAATGAATAATTATAGGTGACGATTGTATATTCGGTTTGGTTGATGGTAGATTGCTAACGCTAACCGTTTTCGGAACAATGGGTTTTTTAGAAAACTGATACTTTTGAAGCAATTCTTGATACCGTCGAGTTTTTTTTCTCGATGTAAGACCTTTTGTTCGAATTACCGCGAACATTTCGCGGTCAAGGTCCGTCATTTCATTGTTAATTAGATCTTGATTTGATCGAATTTGATTATATGGGACGAGAATTAATTTTTGAAGAGTATTCATTGTCCGAGTAATGTTGAAATGCCACTGATAATGCTCGGTAGAAGCGTCGAAATTAATGGGAAAAAACCTCCGTGTTGTTTCAATTTCAGAAGAGACTTCTTTCTTTTTAACGAAATATTTTTATCAGCTAGCTTACGTATCAAATTCCTGTACTTGACTAATTTTCTCCTTGTTTTATTATCTATGATAACATTTCCTTTTTTTTTAAGTTGCTTGATAGTTGGCATATGAATTTAAGTTGCGGATCGTTTACACAATCTACCCCTCTTAGAGGAAGGCCGTTTAGACTACTAAATCTCCTCGAAGTTCTCGACATAATGATGACATTAATTGTTAAATATAGCTATTTATAAAATATCATCGGTAGATCTTCCAAAATTCCGTGTCCTCTTAACCTCAAATCGTCGGGGCAATCCACCCTGAGATCCAGAATTAGATTAGCGTACGGCGATAAACTAGTCGCATCCTCGTACGCTAACAATAATTTATTTGGTTTTTTGGGAAAGACTTGTCTCGAAAGCGTAGCAATCTGATTCTTATCACGCATCATTGGCTTCAAAATTAAATAATGCGTGTTCAGGCTGATATCTCTCATTACGGAACCTTTACAAAATTAGACATATTCAAAGTACGGTAATAAAATATATACAAATAAAATCCATACACAACCTTGCTTGTACATACTTTGACTTAATAATATGCAGCTGGCGTTTTTATGGTGCGCATTTTTAATGAATAAATTTCCGACAGTTTTATTGTCTTTCAATTCGTTTAGAAGGTCATCGATAATAATCAAGTTATTTACATTGCAGTCTAGTAAATTTTGAAGATCATCGGGGATTCCCTTAACAAATTCCAAAATTGGAAGTTCCTTTAGTAACTTTTCAAACTCGGTTTGATACGAACCGTACATATAAATTATTCTCTGTATTTTCGGAGTTATGCAAAACTCATGATTACGTAGTAATTTAAAAACGAACGTGATTTTACCTGAAACAAAGTTTTAAAGTTAATAACTATCATATTAAATATAAAAACAACGAAATTGATGTAACCTGATAAACTGGGTCCGTAAATAGCGTAGTTGCTAGGATGACGAAATTTCAGATAGCACGAGTTCATTTTTAACAATGGATGGAATGATGTTCCGTGTCCGATATTTATACACGATTATTATTTTTTCTTAATTAAATCGATTTCGCTAATCCACGAGTTGAAGGATTCGTCATACCAATACCATTTAACGTAATGTTCTTTAGTACCATCGGATTTTTTACGCGTTTTTAAAATTTTTTCAATACGGAAAACGCAATCATTCAAATCTTTCCCCACGATTTGCATTTCCGGTTGAAGGAAAGTGCCCTCGATCAACCGAGAATTCAGATCTTCAATCTTATAGGTCCTCGGTTGCGTATTCAAAACCTTGAGCACTCTAAATAGTTCATCACTCCATCTTGGCTTGAATTTTTTATTAAACACGTTTGTTTGTTTGGAAATTCTAATAATGTTTCCCACGTAAATATCTTCCGAATCTAAAGGGGAACTGAAATCGATTTTACCAAACATTCTATACCAAACTTCTGCCGAGTTTTCGTTGTTAACTTCATTAGGATTCATTCCGATTGTTCTATGGAAACTGTCGTTATAAGCCTTTACTAAATTCGGTAATACATTATTGTAGTTTAACGCGTTATTCGCTGTCATATACTGATTAATTCGAATTTTCATAGTTTGTATAAATCAATATAAAAAAACCAAGTTAGACGCTTCCTTTCATTTAATAAAAAGTCTCACCTTTCGCATATTGACGATTTCATTTCCGAAAACGTTGGCGTAGGACCCTGGGCTTTTACTATTATAATAAATGCTTCGAATTTTCCCGCAATCTGTCTCCTTGTTTCGTTTCTCCTCTGCTCTACGCTTTTTATCTCGTATCCTTTTCACAACCTAAAAAAATCGCCGCCTAAGAGTACTAAACTTTCACCTTTCTTGATCTATTCTTTACCGTCTTTCTTAAATGTTTATTCACATTCTGAAACCTTTTCCCCCGTCTAACTACCCTCCTACCTGACAGAAGTTTCCACGAAACCATAGACGGGACTATTATAATTCTCCTACGTAACATCTTGGATCCAAATTTATTCATACACTTGTTATTTATAAGAAAATAACGCAACTAGGAATAATAGACATTATTTTTTTATTATCACACATTACAAAATAGGATTATTTTTCCGCTATATCCTTATTCCCGTAAGGAAATGAAGAAACACCATCTTCCAAAATATACCGTTTGTCATCATAACGCGGCTTTCTGAACTTTTAAGGTATAAAGTTCGTGATTCTCAGACTGGAATCGATACATGGTCTCTGACGTACATTTCCTTTTAAAAAGACAATTTTTATAGTCCTCGTGTCTTATTTTGTTTTTCACAACAGTTTTACAAATCCCTTTCAACGTTTTTTTTCTTCCGTTTCACTCATCAACGGACTATAAATTTTACTACGGAGCCCTACGTATTCGTGAATGGGCTTCCCCGAAGTTTCATCTTTGAACTTTCCCAACGCCTTTTTATTGACCTCATTGTAGAGAAAATAGTTCTTAGGATAATTGCTAAAGTCAAATTTATCACCGTGTCTTTCTAAATCTTTATACACGTTTTCTATTTGAACTTCAATACAGAATGAATCAGTGTATACCTGCTTTAAGAAATTGATGTAAAAATCAAACATGAGATGTTTTGATAATTCTAGAACAGCAAACTCTATGTAAATTGAAGTTATTTTTGTTGGGGCGCATGGAAACGCCCACTAAATCTTTGTTAAATACTGTCACACTTTTAAACGAGGCTTGGCTAACTTTCACTAACAACGTTTTATTTGTGTGAGCTAAATGTAATACTATTCTTTTCCTTAAGTTTTCCATTGATTTACCAAATAATGAATTGACAATTAGTTTGAACAATGATTGCGTAAATTCGTCGGGCGCGAGCTTCCTCTGTTTGGTATTGAATTCAATAAACCGTTTAAGCCAACACTTGTTTGAATTCTAACGCCCTATGTATTTTGGTTAAGATCATACATTGTAAGTAAATTTTGTATTTCTATAATGAAGAACATACTTCGTTATAGACATTTGGTTAGGAATTAATTTCGGATTTGATTCTTTACGAGGTATGTTAAATTCATCTAACACATCTCGACAATATGGTGAAAGTTGAGAAACCTGAAAGCTCTGCCTTTCGAGAGCCAATGGGAAATCCGATATAAAAGTATGAATTTCCGGGAGGTAAAGAAGGTCGCATTCGATGATGTATCCTAGATTATTATCATCGGGTATTTTGGGGATTTTTGTCATTAAACTATTTAATTCCGATTCGGGGACCCACTTAAAAACCGTCAATTGGTAAATAATCGCTTAAACTTGTTCCGTATCTGAAATGATAAACTAACATTAACCCTGTAACCGTCCTCAGCCAGATCTTGCTTCCCGGGAAAAAACCGCGTCGTCTGCCTTACTCATATATTATTTTTTATACTAAAGTTTGTATAAATGCCAAATTGTCCCGAAGCGCCACTGCTGTCAATGTTAAAAAAAAAACATTTTTCGCGGAAATAAAAGACCCCCGCCTCCGCCTGTAACGGAGTAGTCAGTTGCGGGTAGTTCAATTGTATTCGCGCTCCGAGTTCGCACGTGTTTTTTTTTGTTTCAATAAATTCAAAGTATTATTATTCTACCACTGCGTTTATTTTTCAACAATGTATCATTTGGTAAATATAGTTAGTCATGGACAATAAGTCCTTTAAACGGGTAACCTGGGAACTTCTTCAATTGCTAGTTTTATTTAATTTCTTTGTGAGCCGTGTAATTAGGCCCCCTTTCCTACATTTTAATTTTACGGTTACATAAAGTGGCGAGCTTGCCAGGACCCGTTAAGACTGACATTACCATTTGTACTTAAACGCGTACTTGTGAACATTACTTGTGCCATTGCTTGAACTCATCAACTGTCGAGTCATGAATCCCGCCGATCCGCGTGCTTTAATCGCCGCGATTAACGCGCAGTTACCGGGATCTTATACTCCCCCGAGGAGGAACACTCCTCCTCCAAGCCTTGGTACTAGTCCTACGCGTGGACAAGGACAAGCGGCAGGAGGAATCCCACCTCCGCCGCCGCTACCGCAAGGTGCAGCGTCCAATGTTTGGATTCAAACTATTCAAACACTTGCAACTACGTTAGCGAACATAGGAACTAGACCAGCCGCCAAAAATAGGCCAAAACCACCCCCTCACTTAATATTTAGTGGTGTTGAAGGTGAAATCGCGCCGGAATTCCTTCGGACTTTGACGGAATTCGCTGAATATCACAGCATGACGGGCAATGACATTATCGCGCTTCTCCCCCAAATATTAAGGGGCCGTGCCTTAATCTGGTTTAGAGACATGAATAGGCCTAATCAAGTACTAACGTGGCGTACAGTAAAAGGCGCGTTTAGAGACTATTTCTTTTCGGTACGAGCGGAGGAATCCCTCCGCCTAGAAATAGCACAATTTAAACAATCCGACGGTGTGTCTTTTGACGAGTATATCGCTACAATTACCGCGATGAATCAAAACCTACGCGTTCCGTACACTGACTCTGAACTTGTTGGTATTTGCAAGAAAAATATCCTCGCCGAGAGACGCATCCATGTCTTCAACGACAACATAAGGACAATGCCCAGTTTTATAGAGAAGGGCCACGTAACAGAAGAAATTTTACGAGCGACACCCTCTAGCTCATTGTATCCTAGAGACAGTGCAAATTCTATCTCGCGTGAACCCAGTGGGAGAAGAATTTCTCCCACCGCCGCGGTTTTTACTAAACCGCCGGGGGGAGGGGCAAAATCAAAGGTTGCGACACCTAAAGCAAGAAATACCAACAGACCAAAGACTCCGACACAGGGTAAGCCAGAGCAAAACGACTTAAGTCGTGTAGAGTACTATAAATGCGGACTCTTAGGGCATTATGCCACCACCTGTCCGGACAAACAAGAAGTCGCGCAAAGACAGGCTTCGGAAAACGCGAAGACCAAAAGGGGATCGTCTTCCCGCCGCGCGAAGAAAGTAAAGCCCCTTATGGAAATTGGCTCTATGGATGTGCGTCGCTGTGAGGTTGACCCTCCCGTGGCCATAGAAGCCGTGTATTCGCGTGGGACTTTCGCGACTAGACTGGATTCAGGCGCTGATGCGTGTTTTATCAGCTTATATCAGTGGCGTAATTTAGTCAGAACTTTAAAACCAGACTTAGTACTTCCGGAAGAAGAAGAGACTCAATGCAAAGTGTTAGGCGATGGACGTTATACCTTCACAAAGGGACGCGCGCGAATAGACTTCCGCTTAGGACAGTTGAAACTAACGCAGGAATTTCACGTAGTTCCCTCACTACCGAACGATTTTATTCTGGGAAAACATTTCCTGTATAAACATCGGGCGATTTTGGATTTTGGTACAAAAACGTGTCAGATTGACGGAACAACGTTTCCATTCGTACTTAATCTCCCTGGGTTAAAGACTCCAACACCTCAGATTATCGAGGATGTTGAACAAGCTGTCGCGTCGCCTACACTTAGTCCTACTCAGAAGGAAGACTTAAAAACTCTTTTATTACGATTTCCAAAACTATTTGCGGAAAAAGCGGGACGCACAAACTTAGTATATCACGAGATACATACTACCACCGATGTTCCCGTTAGTCAACGCGCGTATCGTGTTAGCGACGAGAAAAAACGGATAATTGAAGATCATCTTCACGAAATGATCCGCGACGGTATCGTGAAGCCATCCGTTAGTCCTTACGCGTCGCCAGTGGTACTTGTCCACCAGAAGTGCGGAAAGATACGTTTCTGCGTCGACTATCGCGCTTTTAATAAAGTGACCGTGAAAGATTCGTATCCGCTTCCGCGAATAGAAGAATTATTAGGAAAAATGGGTGCCCCGAAGTTCATCACAGCACTGGACTTAAAGAGCGGCTATTGGCAGATAGATCTCCATCCGCAAGCGAAAGCGAAGACCGCTTTTATCCCGCATGCGGGGAAGTACGAGTTCGAGGTACTTCCATTCGGTCTATGCAATGCGCCGTCGTCGTTTCAACGACTCATCGACGAAGTCTTCAGGGATGGACATCACTTTTCCATCTGTTTCTATCTGGATGACATCGTCATTCCATCCAGTACTTGGGCAGACAATTTGCAAGCCTTGGAATATGTCTTTCACCGACTGTCTAAAGCGGGACTTACGCTTCAGACAAAGAAATGTCGCTTTGTGCAAAGCGAAGCGATTGTGTTAGGGCATATAGTAAATGAACGAGGGATTCACATTGATCCCTTCAAGACTAGGGCTATAGTAGACTTTCCCGTCCCAAAGATCGTGAAAGAAATCCAAAGATTTCTGGGCATGGCGGGATGGCACTCTCGATTCATCCCGCAGTATTCCAAGATCGTTGCCCCATTTAACCATCTCAAGAAAAAGGACGTTCCGTTCCAGTGGAAGAAAGAACAGCAGGAAGCGTTCCAGGCCATCAAGGATGCGATCTGCATGGCGCCTCCTTTAGCGGCTTACAACCCGAAGTTGCCGTGTATCCTGACAACGGATGCTAGCGACGCTGGACTTGGAGCTTTCCTGTCCCAAATTCAAGATGACGTCGAGGTACCTATTGCCTATGCCTGTAAGCAACTGACCGACGTCCAGAGAAGATATACCACCACGGAAAAGGAATGTCTTGCCATCTATTAGGGAGTTGGATAGTGCCGGCCATACTTGGAGAATATAACGTTTTCTGTGATCACCGATCACAAAGCGCTCCAGGGGCTATTTACTTTGAAAGAACCAAATTCTCGACTTGTTCGTTGGGCAATGTAGTTGCAGACGTATGACGTCAAGATCATACACAAGAAGGGAGTTGAGAACAAGGTTGCGGACGCATTATCAAGAGCGCCTGTCTCGCTATTAGCCATGTCCTTGGAAGACATGACTTCACCGTCCTCGTCAGAAGATTCCAGTCCAGCGGAATCCTCTTCAATGACGTCGAGTTCGTCCTCAACCAGTAGCGGATTAGCTCCTCCCGCCAATCACGCATTGTACCACTCTTTCACACTAGAAGAAGTACGAAAGGCCCAACAAGATGAACAAGCCACAAATGACATCATAGTCCAGTTATCAGGAGATAATCCTCAACGACATCGGTACTACGAACTAAAGAACGATGTCTTGTATCGCAAGGCCTATGGTAGACAACCAGCGAAAATCTATTTGCCACAGCGGTTCCGGCGGGACGCCATCCACTTATTTCACGACCACCCTCTATCTGGACATCGAGGTCGGGATCGTACCTTCGACAAAGTACGGACCAGATACTGGTGGCCATCGTTCCGGCAGGACGTTACCGAGTAAGTCCGCGGATGTCCTTTGTGTCAAATGCACAAGGCCCGCAATAGAAAACGTCCAGGTCTTATGCAGCCAACGGCCATTATTGAGCCATTTGATTTGCTGGAAGTGGATATAACGGGACCTCTACCAAGAAGCCGTCACCATCACAAAAACCTCCTGGTTTTCACGGACTATGCTAACAAATTTGTCGAACTGTACCCGATGAAGAACATCACCACCAGAACGTGCGCGAAGAAACTCGTCTCCATGATAGTTCGCTACGGATGTCCGAAAGCCATCGTAAGCGACAATGGGACACAATTCGTTTCTCAACTTTGGAAGGACATTCTCAAAATGTTCAAAGTCAAACCACGATACATCACTCCGTATCACCCTTAGAGTAACATCGTGGAACGCACAAACAGAGTTCTGGGAGAAATTATTTCGATGTTCGTTGGTCGAGATGACCGAAGATGGGACGAGAACTTACCATTTATCCAGTTCGCCATCAACTCGACTACACATAACACAACAGGAAGAACTCCTTTCTACCTTAACATGGGTAGGGAACCGAGATTTCCCTGGGACTTGGACGTGGGTATGCCAGTAGCGGACTTTGTTGAAAGGTCCGCATCGCTCTCAGCTTTAGCAAAGCAACTTGCTTTGTCTAAAGAACTTGCCAAGAACGCACAAACACACCAGAAACGCTACTACGATCAGAGGCGGGAAGGGATTGTATTTCCCGTTGGTGCACTTGTCTGGAAGGAGACGAATCCCTTGTCTCAAGCGGCACGTGATGTCGCCGCTAAGTTATGTCCCAAATGGGATGGTCCCTACAAAATTGCAAAGAAGATAGATCGATTGCGATATCAACTAGAAGACCCAGAAACCGGAGAAAAGAAAGGAATCGAGAATATCGCTCATTTAAAGCTGTATTGGTCAAACAAAGATGTCTGCCAACCGGACGGAAGCCAGACATCCTCAACTTCAAGCAGTTCATCTTCTACATTGTCACAGTCCGTACCTATACTTCAGGACGTTGGAGTCAGTACTGGTGACAGTACTGGTGACGAACGTCGTGAGACTCGACGAGAAAGAAGACAACGACTGTTGAGAGACCAAGAAGCACAAACTGAGTCGTCTGGAGAAACATCTTCCTCAACCTCATCTTCATCCAAGGATGATGATGGATCCTCTTATGTTCCCTCGGAAGAAGTAGCAGATCTACCTGCGGAATCTGAACCAGACGCTTTCGCCTTATTCTCAGATCCTCCAGCGGTTTTCCCAGTGAATCGGATACCGCCAGACCTTTCTCCACCTTCCTCTCCTGATTGGAGCTCGAGGGAGAAGTCTCTCCCTCCAACCTCTCCTCTGTCTCACCCTGACGATTCCAGTTCTTCCTCTGAATCTGAGGAAGACGATACGGAATTGTCCAACCCTGTTACAAAAAATCCTATGAGATTGGTCAATCCTTTTCGTAAAGGATGGAAACGTGAGATAGTGCTGAGGAAGCATCCAAAGCCTGGAGGTCCTAACATGGACATTTATTATCACCCTCCAGCTAATCATCCGCATCAGACTCTTCGGTCTCGCGCAGACGTAGAACAGTATCTACGCCTGCATTCAATCACAGATGTGACGTCTAGTGATTTTAATTTTGCCCGTCAAGCAATCTCGCGAGAACCATGGGAGACTATTCGGAACGAAACATAACGTTTTGACGCCGCCCATGGAATTCGCCATCGCGAGAATCAGCAGCGACAGAAGACTGCTGCCGAGACCAGGAAGCCCTCCTCGCCGCCTGCCCAAGACTCAGCGGATTGGAAACAAGAGTGCCGCAGCAGACGACTTTTCTTTGGGGGGAGGATGTAACCGTCCACAGCCAGAACCTCCTTCCCGGGAAAAAACCGCGTCGTCTGCTTTACTCAATTTATATTTTTTATACTAAATTTTGTATAATGCCAAATTCTCCCGCTGTCAAACTGTAAAAAAAAAACATTTTGTCGCGGGGATAAAAACCCCGCCGGCAGTCAGTCTCAGGGTCAGTCTTTTGTATCCGCGCTCAAGTACAGACGTGTATTGATTAATAAAGTCAAGTATTATTTCGATTACGAACTGTGTCTTCTTTCGACAATGGACTACTTGGTAAATATAGTTAGTCATGGACAATAAGTCCTTTAAACGGGTAACCTGGGAACTTCTTAATTGTCTAGTTTAATTTAAATATCTTTGTGAGCCGTGAAATTATTCCCCCTTTCCTAGTTTTAAATTTTACGGTTACACGCTTCCAAGATTTTTAGGATATTTGTTTATTTAATTTCAAATTTAACGGGAGGTAAAGAGGAAAATTGGGTAATTTTTATTGATTCTTCAACTTATATACACGATGAAACATCAAGGAAATATCTTCGGTCGATTTGAAAATATAAAATAAATTAAAATTTCATCGATAAAGCGAAAGCTGCTGCTCCTGAGTATTCTTCTAATGCCCTGCCATCCGGGCTTTCTGGTGTGTAGTCCGGGTCCAGGTCTGGGCTTTCTGGGCTGTAGTTCGGGTCCAGGTCTGGGCTTTCTGGGCTGTTGTTCGGGTCCAGGTCTGGGCTTTCTGGGCTGTAGTTCGGGTCCAGGTCTGGGCTTTCTGGGCTGTAGTTCGGGTCCAGGTCTGGGCTTTCTGAGCTGTAGTTCGGGTCCAGGTCTGGGCTTTCTGAGCTGTAGTTCGGGTCCAGGTCTGGGCTTTCTGGGCTGTAGTCCGGGTCCAGGTCTGGGCTTTCTGGGCTGTAGTCCGGGTCCAGGTCTGGGCTTTCTCGGCTGTAGTCCGGATCCATGTCTGGGCTTTTTAGTCTGCAGTCCGGGTCCAGGTCTGGGCTTTTTGGTCTGCAGTCCGGGTCCAGGTCTGGGCTTTTTGGTCTGCAGTCCGGGTCCAGGTCTGGGCTTTCTGAGCTGTAGTCCGAGTCCAGGTCTGGGCTTTCTGAGCTGTAGTCCGGGTCCAGGTCTGGGCTTTCTGAGCTGTAGTCCGGGTCCAGGTCTGGGCTTTCTGAGCTGTAGTCCGGGTCCAGGTCTGGGCTTTCTGAGCTGTAGTCCGGGTCCAGGTCTGGGCTTTCTGAGCTGTAGTCCGGGTCCAGGTCTGGGCTTTCTGAGCTGTAGTCCGGGTCCAGGTCTGGGCTTTCTGAGCTGTAGTCCGGGTCCAGGTCTGGGCTTTCTGAGCTGTAGTCCGGGTCCAGGTCTGGGCTTTCTGAGCTGTAGTCCGGGTCCAGGTCTGGGCTTTCTGAGCTGTAGTCCGGGTCCAGGTCTGGGCTTTCTGAGCTGTAGTCCGGGTCCAGGTCTGGGCTTTCTGCGCAAAAGCCCATATCCGACTCTGGGCTTGCTTGTCAGATTCGCATGTTGGGGTCTGGGCTAGCGGAATGTATCGAAGCGAACCTTATGGAGAATAATTTCGTACATAACTTACCGGAGAAGAGTGTTTTCGGTAGTTGTAATTAGAATACTAAAGATAGAACTTTTTACGACCATTATCATCGTTCGCAATACTCAGGTGACATTCGTGATTAATGATGCTGCCGGCCTCGTCAAATATCATATCCCATTTCGAAATGAATTTAATTTTTTGACCTTTAAATTCCATTAATTTCGCCCAATTTATATCGAAAGTTTGTTCTGAATGAAGAGTCGTTTTGGTAGATGGGCTTTTGCTATGATCAGTCTGTTGTACTATACGACAACGTTTGGCTCCTCGCTTCGAAAACATTTTGTGTAGAGGAAGGAACTAATTAAGTCCGTAATGAACGAACGATAGAATATTTTCTATAATAAATTGTCGGTGCTTTTATTCTAAAATTTTTGATATAACCGATAAGAGTCGACTCCGACTTTATTGGGGATGTTAAATATTTTTAAGAGGGACTCGAAGAGAGAGAAATTGAAAATTTTCCAGATTTTCTATCGGTAGGAAATAAAATTTTGGCGAAAGTCAAAACCTAATCTGACTTATCTGATTGAAACCTAAATCAACCAAACCTAACCTAGGTTCATTGTTTTTAAATATTTACCCTTAACGAATTAAAATTGAATATGACAAGATGTTTGTAATATATTTCAAAATAAAATTTTATTCGCCCAAATTGAAGCTCTGCCGTTTTTATTGACATTAAATTGTCGCTTACCCAATTTTAAACTCTTCCAATTCTCAACACCCTCCCTATTTTCGCACACCCAATTTTCAACGTAACAAATTGTCGCGATCCCAACTGTCGGACACCCAATCGTCGTCACCCAAATGTCTTTCACAAAAATGTCGTGCTCTCATACGGAGAAGTATAATTTAATATCGTTATAATAGACTAACTTTAACGCGTTAAAGCCCTAAATATCGCGTCGCCGAGTATACGTCCAATTTATCCTGCAACACTTTACTAATTTAAAACAGCGAATAAAACAGCGGCGAAATTAGAAGTAATATTTTCTATCATATTAAACCTAAACTCTGGTTTCTCGATATCTTTCAAATGCCTCAAAGTGTCTATGAAGGGTTTCGCGCTTAAAACAGTTTTATTATAAGTGTGGTTACACATATAATTATGCACGGCTAGAGCTTCCAAGAAGCCTTCCCAATTCTTGTGACTCGTTATATCGCTAATACTTAAAATCGGTCCTAAGTATTTTTTATAACGTGCATGCATTCTTTGCTAATACTATAGAACGGATCCTTGAAATTGGCCATTTGTTTTATGGTGAGAAACGCTTCTTTTACAATGGAAGTCATTGCACTGGTGGCAGTTGTTTTTTTTTCATATATACCGATAGAAGATTTGAAAGAGTGGGTTAATTGTAATAGCAATTTTTTCGCTTTTTTACGACTCGCTTCGTTATCCCAAGCGGTTAAGTCCGTAGTTTCCAAGTCCCAATAACACTTAATGAAAAGTTCCATTTCACCGTCGAAACTGACCTTATCTATAGTCGATACAGGAGATTTGTTCTTGCGTTCTTTCGCTGCTGTTTTTAATTCGGAAGCGTCATCCTCGCGCTTCCCACAAAACTCCATCATGAAACACTCGGCTACTTTTCTGTACTTGGTCGGAATGACCCCGTACAATAATCGGTATTCGATTAAATCTCCGGATTTTTAAATGAAATCCTCGTACAGTTCATCGGAATTAGTTTTTAAGTGCTTACTTTTAACGTAAGAATTTTTTATAGCCGAATCTCGCAAGTAAGTCCCCAACGCGAAGGAATCTACCATTTTCTCTTTATGAGCTATTTCGTAAAGAGACGTTAAACCGAATTCTTCGGGATAATATAATTTGTTTTTTTTATAAGACTCGTAAATTCGACGCATCTTCATTCTCGTTGTCCATGTCGTTTCTGTTATAAAATTTTACTTCTTCATAAATTTTACCTTTTTTAACGTCTTTCATATTTCTGCGTTTAATTTTTTTAGCGGTTTAAGAAATTTTTGGGGGTAATTCTTTTAATTTAATTTTTCTCTTCTCGAATTGGGTATCGACCGCGTTCATGACCGAGTCTACAAAGAAAGTTTCTTGTTTTTTGGCCTGTCTATTTAAAGGTTTTTTTCTTTTAGACTAGATAGGTTGTAAGTGTTTTCGTCTTCCGACGTTTCTTCCGAATCGGTTTCGGGAACGCGTTTTGAAATATCGCTTATCTTTTTTTAGCATTTTTTTGTTTTTTTTTACCGTCAATTTCGTCATAGGATCTAGACTGTTCACTAGAAACCGATTCAGACGAGGAGCTAGAGTCCCGCGACGAATTAGGATCGCTTTCCGAATTCAATTCTTCATTAGCACTCGATTCCGAATTCGATTCTTCATAATTACTCGATTTTGAATTAAATATGACCTTTTCGATTCGTTTGACGTTTCTTTTATGTCTAACCTTACTGTCAAAGCCTTCGTTTGAATCTGTTTCGGAAGTAGCAATCTCGCCGTCGCGAGATTTCCGCGCCGCGTCATTTGCGACGGTGTTTGGATCGGATTCTACGGCTGACTCGTTTTCCGAGATTTGGACGAGTCCTGTTTCTGATTCTCGGTCATCTTTTTTTTTCCGATGAAGGATGAGTTACCTCACCTCATTAGTTTGCGAAGGTGGAAAATCGTTCGCCGCTAGCGGAGTTAGTGAATGGTACCCTATTAGATCGTCCGTCTGCGGCGGGGTCGGTGGATTGTAAGGTTGTAGATCGTATGTTTGTTGGTGGTAAGCTTGTGGATGGCACATCTGAGGATGGTACGCTGGCGGGTTGTTCGCTGTTGAATCACAGTTTCGAGAAAAAACTCGAATCGAGCGCTCGAGAGTAGTCCGTAGGAGCTTCGTAATTTTCGAGATACTGAGTCGCCATGAGATTTTCGTTAAATTGAAAACGAGAGTTTACCTCTTGGACATTTTCGCCGTGACTATTATTAACCGTTAAATTATAGATATTCGTGAGACTTTGATTTTGATATTCTTGAGACCCGACAGTCTCTAAAATGGCATCGATATTTTTGCCTAAGCTCTTATCGTACTGAAGCTCGAGGATATCAAACGTTTCGCTATAAGAAAGCGATGGTTCCATATCAAAACTCATCGTAAAATCGTCCATGTTAGTCTCCATCTATAGATAGAGAGGAAAAAATGTCAAAGTAGAAATTAGTACGAGCAACATAATTAAGTCTCGAGATATATAGATCGTTCAAAAACAAACAAACATAAAAACTAAGGATAATTAAATCTCGACATGTAATTTGCGCGGGAGCGCTCATGCTTGGCCTTATTGTCATATTAGAAATATAACTAACAGCGCTCTAGCGAGCGAAATTATATTTTGGGACATTAGCTGTTGCCACTAAATTAGTTGATAGATTCATACGTCCTTGTCTAAGAGAATCCGGCAATATTGGGATAAAATTTTGTATTCGAGACATCGTGTTGGGCGAATTAGCAGCTAGGTTAGAAAATTATTTGGCGGCGTTTGAGTATCCCCCCCTTCATTAGCTACAAAAACTATGATGAATCCTACACGGGAAGGGGAATGGAGTGGACGGCGGGGATCCTAATTATAGAGTGGGGGGAGGAGGAATGCATACTATAGCTGTCATGAAAGTTTCAATGGATTCGGCTAGTGAAGATTGAAGAACCATTGTCGACACGAACGAAAGCCTTTTGGGATAATGGGTCAATGTTTATTTTAGATAGCGCTAATTAATTCGATTAAAAGATTTGAAGAAAATGTAGGAAAGAGTTTAAGAAAAAAAAATTAAAAAATTTCCAATATGAAGCAACTTTACCCCCGGAAAGAAGATGCGCAATTTTTCGTTCATAATAATTATGAGGTAACAAAAAAGCGAACTTTGAATTTAATCAAAAAATTAAAAACTAATCAAAGTCAGTTAAAAACGTAAGACGAGGTTATTGAAAGAGTATTAAATAAGTTTGAATATCTCCAAAGGGACCTATTATGTTATTAATCATATCATCAGAGAGCGTTTAAGGAGGAGAGTGAGAGAGAGAAAAATACTACAAAGTTAAGAATAGATTAAGATTCATCTGGTTACGCGAAAGCCGTGACCTCGGTAAATGTTTGTTTGGTGGAGTCAGGAACATATTTATTATTAGACCTTTTTTGTACTGGTGCTGACATGTTTATATTTTTCACGCGGGATTTCATGTAATTAGGGGGGGGGAGAGGGGTAAATGTCCAAACGAAGCTTTTAATGTCATTTTTTACAAACTAATAAGACAGCAGGACGAAAGGTCCTAGGCAACAGAAGTAATACGCAATTCGTCCGTTGGACATGTATCATAAATAAAAACGTGAAAGGTTAATATTTAAAGCGTTCTTTCGAGAAACCGAATTGCATGAAATCCAAATGAAAACTAACGAAGACATCAGGGCGAAAGGTCCGTGGTAACAGACTGAGACTGTTTCGCGTTTTTGTCAACCCCCTGGTTCTTTAATTGGGAGAGTCTATTGAGTAGTTATAACAGACTGAAACATTATAATTACTGTCGGTGTGATACGTGTGTTTGAAATTAATTTAGTTTCGCACCAGAGTTTAGTTTATTTATTTTAGCTCATTAAATGTTTGCTCAAGATTTTAATCAAATGCATAGAAAGTTTAAATTCAATTTTTTTATAAATAAAAACCGCTTGCTCAAAAAGTTCTATTAATTTCATAATTTGGGTTTTCGTTTTCAAATCCGCCCGCACAGTAAAGTTCTTAAGTTATTTTTTAATTTAAGTTTTTAACCCGCTCGCACGGTTCTTTTTAAATTTTATTTACCTCTTTAGGTTATGCTCCCTCTAATTTTAACTCGTTTTTTATTTTCTACCGCTCAGTAATTTTCTTCTCGAGGTTCATGCCCTGTTTCTTTGAGTTTTCGGACCGCACCGACGAATTTTGCTCAAACGTTTTCTTATTATTATCACTTAGGTTGGGACCTATTGGCTATTTTTCTTAAAAACTATTTTTTCCCATGCTTTTTACTGGATCTTTTCTGCTAGCAGGGCTGTTTACCTGTCTAACTAAATTTTCAATTTTTACCTACGTAAAGGGTTTTTACTATGTTTTCCACTCTTTGGTACCCCCTCCCCCAACAGGGTGCTATTTTTTAAACTATTTTTGTCCACTTTACCCTAAAAAAAATACGATATATTTTGGCACGAAAATATTTTACAAATACATTGAATAGGAAATTTTAATCAAATTTTACACAAACAACTAAGAATTACTAAAAAATATAATAATAATAAAAAATACAAAAAGTTATCAACTAAATTAAGATAATAATGCTACTAATGAATTAATTAAAAATGTTTACAAAAGTTTACAAAATATTTTTAACAGAGACTGAGAATGAGAGAGAGACTGAGAGTGAGAGAGAGAATGAGAGTGAAAGGGTTTAATTCCGAATTGAAAGAATGTTTTAACAATTAAGTCTCGAGTTATAAAACTAAACGAGGTTACCATAAAGGACCCTTATCCCCTGCCTAATATAGAAGATATGCTAGCAAGAGTAGGAAGGCCAAAATTCATTACAACCCTTGACCTTAGATCAGGGTATTGGCAAGTGGAAATGCACCCTAAGAGTAGAGAAAAAACTGCTTTCGTGACTCACATGGGAAAGTACGTGTATAATGTACTCCCTTTTGGGCTTTGTAACGCCCCTAGCTCTTTCCAGCGTTTAATTGACGAATTTTTTAGAGACGCAGATTACTTCCAACTAAACGACTATATAGATGATTTAATCTCTCTTAGCGAGGATTGGGATCAACACTTAACGTGTTTAGAATACGTCTTAGATAGATAAAAGGAAGCGGGTCTCACCCTTCAGTTGAAGAAGTGTCGTTTCGCTCAAAAAGAAGCTACTAATTTTGGTCACATAGTCAATGAAAAAGGCGTGCATATTGACCCTTCCAAAATTGAAGCCATTGAGAAATTCTCTCCTCCTAAGCATAAAAAAGGAGTAGAAAATGTAGTAGCAGACGCTTTATCGAGGGCCCCGATAAACGTTTTAAGTTTTAACTTTAGCTCCTTTACATCTAATTCTACAAGTAACCAAGATCCAACTAGTAGTAGTACAATTCAAAATTCTACTACTTCCTCTAGTGATTCTGTTGAAGGTCGGATACGTCCTCCAGGTCCTAGAGCTTTATATTCAGTCTTTACAATAGAAGACGTAAGAAAGTCTCAAAGGGAAGACCCATTTGTTTCCCCTATTATTAATTCCTTGCAAGGACCTAACCCGGTTAGGCATAAACTTTTTGAATTACGAAATGATCTTCTTTATAGAAGACCTTACTGGAACTATCCTGAAAAAATTTATTTACCTCTTCGTTTAAGGCTCGAAGCCATGAGGTTATTACATGACCACCCCTATCAGCTCACAGGGGCAAAGACAAAACCCTTAGTAAAGTCACATTTAGATATTGGTGGCCTACTATAGTTAGTGACGTCAGGATTATGTTAGAGGATGCTCTTTATGCCAACAATTTAAGGCTAGGAATAGAAAAAGCCAGGGCTTATGCAACCCTCAGAAATAACAAGTCCTTGGGACCAAATCAGTGTCGATATCATGGGACCTTTCCCTTCAAGTAGACACCACTATAAATATTTAATAGTTTTTGTCGATTACATGACTAAATACGTGGAAATGATTCCACTAAAAACTATTACTGCCAAGACTTGTGTGCAGGCTTTCAAGTCTATTATTACTAGGTGGGGAGCACCGAAAGCTATTCTTAGTGATAGAGGGGTACAGTTTACTTCGAAACTTTGGCTGCAGACGTGCAGAGCTTTTAAAATAAAACCCAAAGTTTACTACCCCCTACACACCTAAGGAAAATCCCACCGAAAGAGTAAATAGAGTAATAGGCGAGATAATATCATTCTATGTAGGGAATCACCATGATAGATGGGATGAATCCCTTGACCTTCTTCAATTTGCTATAAATTCCGCACCCCATGAAACCACGGGGGCGGGAGGCACGTCTCCCTTGGGATTTAGACATTGAAGAACCCATTTAGGACCCTGATGACCCCAGTCGTAGTAAGGCTTTGAAAGTTCTTAAGGAACAATTAGCATTCAGTAACGAATTGTCTAAGTTAGCTAAAGCACACCAGAAAAAATACTATGTCTTCCGCCATGACCCTCTTGAGTTTAAGGTAGGAACATTAGTATGGATGGAAACACATCCTTTATCAAGTAGGACAGGTCAGCTTATGAAAAAGCTTAGTCCTAAATGGGCAGGTCCCTTTAAAATAGTAGCAAAACATTCTCCCGTACTTTACGAGTTAGAAGATGCTAACTCAGGACAAAATGTAGGGAAAGTCAACCTAGAGCATTTAAAACTCTACTGGACAAACGTAGCTGTCTTCGACTATGTCGGAAATGTCCCCGTTTCTCAATCAGAAGTTGCAGATGAAATTGAGCCTAGTCCTTCTACGGATGGTGGTAGCGCGCACCACCAGCCTGAGGAGACTTCCTCCACTACTTCATCTGAATCATCATCATCTTCTACGTCACCGTCACCTCCTCAGGACGGTCAGGATGTCAATCAACAGATCATTCCTGCTATTCCAGATGTCCCTCATACGCCGACATCTATTACTCTAGATGATCAAGCAACGGATCAACAGATCCCTCCTGCTATTCCAGATGATTCTCTTCAACCATCGGACGCTGATAGTGAACCGGGCATGGCCTTTTTGAAGACCCTCCTCTCCTCCTTTTTACCTATCATGATATGAGGGCTTTTCAGCTCGATCATCCCTCTAACGATAGTCCGCCTTCTGCGGCAGGGGAGGCTTCCCCGTCTGATCATGAATCAGTCGTGGAAACTAAGCTACATACACCAACATCCTGTTTTACAGAAGAAATTGTAACGCCGGAAGACAAATCAACGTCTTCTGAAAGGTCCATATCGGAACTTGCGTTACACCATTCTCCTTCTTCTGGTTTTTCGGAAGAAATTGTACCTCCTGAACCGATTTTTACTCTTACAGAAGAAATATCAACCCATGAACAGATCCCTCAATCGAAATCCCAATCGCTGCCTGCGTCTGACAGATCTTCGACCACGTTATCGGAGTCTATGAGAACTCCTCGTCTAAAAAGGGCTACATTACCCGACATTTATTTAGAACCTTTTAAGTTGGGATGGCGACGAGAGGTATGTAAGAGCGCGACAGTTCAGCCCGGAGGTATTGAAGTTGATATCTATTATTGACCTCCTGATTATTCAAGATTAAGGTCACCTTATGAGGTTCAAGTTTACCTTAATAATAATAACGTCCAGAACCTAAAAAGGGAATATTTCTGTTTTTCCCGAGAGCCAATCTCTATATTCCCATGGGAGTTAATCTCCCAAGCCAATAAAAGACAATATTAATATTGTATACTTGCAGATGGCTTGTAATTGGATGTTCAACCTTCCTAAAGATTTGACCTTGCGTAAAAAGGATCAAAAAGTACTAAGTAAGACGGAACAATCAGTTAGAATTTTGGAGGAATATTGCCCGAACGAACAAAATCAACTCCCTATATGTCGCAACTGCAACGGTTATGGACATGTCGCCAATGACTGCTATATGCCCAATAAATATCTTGACTCGACTGACTCCTGCT
Source organism: Phalangium opilio (assembly GCF_054372755.1). Lineage (NCBI taxonomy): Eukaryota > Metazoa > Arthropoda > Arachnida > Opiliones > Phalangiidae > Phalangium > Phalangium opilio. The sequence continues at coordinate 1,583,713 of NW_028324205.1, forward strand.
CAAAATGCTATACGCCGGGACATAATTCTACTTCTTGCCCGTTCCAAGAAGATGACGAAGAGTTTCTGGTGTTAGAAGACTCTAGAGAGGAAATGGAAGGAATCACAGTTCCTCAGTCGGTCCCGGACCAGTCACGAGGGTTTTTCCCGATTACGCCTCCCTCAGTAAGCCAGGGCGTCGAGGACCCTTGGTCGTTAACACCTTTCCTTTCCCTTCCTCCTCAACACACGGAAGTTAAAGAACCTCAAATAGTGGTTCACGAAGTTAAAACAGCCGTCACCAAGGGGGAAACCTCCCCGAAAACCAACGAAGTACCACGCCAATGGATTCCCCTGGTAGATACTGATGATGAGGATAATGAAGATGAAATGAATTGGGAGCGATTCGGATCAATGGGGTGGACCCCGAAATTCCCTCCGAAAATACTAATCCCTTCAAAAATTGTTGATGCAAAACACCCGTTAGTTTGGACCACTACTATCTGCTGGCGTTGTAGAAAAGTCGGTCATCACGTTGTGTCAGACTGCCCAGGAAAGCGGAGTAAAGCCGCTTTAGAAAGGAGGGAAGTTAGAAGACTGGCCCGTTTGGCAAACAAGAAGGACGATCCCAGCAAGGACCTCGCTCCAGTATGAAAAAAAAATTGTGATACTTGTGATACTACTTCATGACCCCTGCTAATAATTACAAGGTTCCTAGGGGTAACCTTTTTTGTTTTGATTAATTGACATTTTTCCAATATAATCAGAGTTCCTAATGGGGGGATGTGTCATGGCTGCCAGACTCCTTGGATCTGGCAGGGTGTTATGCCTCCATGCTACATACTCCCCCACTTTACTTACTGCGATATTTTCGCAAGAACAATTTTTAGTTACTATTAGCCTCTGGTCGAGAGCAGTTTTCTCCTTTTTGTTAACCTCTCCAAAAACGGAGTATTTGTATAAACGTGATAGTTGCGGGATCTTTATCCCTTAGTATTTTTGAGTGACTTCAATAAAGTTAGAAGGAAATCTTCTATTTTTTGGATTATTAAAGTAAGTTGTCTTTATTCTTTTTAATGGTCCTCGGGAGAATCTCCCTATTTTAGTTTTACTCTACAGAGGGTTACAGTTCTCATGGAAATTTCAGTCGTAAAGGCTTGGATTTGAGAATAACTGTTGGAAAAATGATTTTACGCAAAACGATCAACAAGACACCAGTGAATTTTTGATGGTCCTCTTGACGACACTAAGCCAAGAAATGGGAGCCGATTACACTAAGGCTCTAAAAGATCTTTTTTGGTCAAAGTCGCGAAACGTTACCAAATGCCCCAAATTTAAAGTTGAGCAAAATTCTGAAATTATTGTTGAAAGCAACATTTTCAATCTTCCACTAGAAAACCGAGATAAAATTGATTGGAAATTTATAGAAAAAAGGATGAGATTAACAGAGGTGTCATGCCTATTTTGTAACAACCCAAAAATACAAGAGCGCGATGTATTGATATCCAGCGGAAAGTACGTTTTTCTGTGTCTTCTCCGTGTCGATTACAAAGATGGTCATACAATTAAGATTTCGACCAAAATATCAAGTTTTGAAAATCAAAATGTCACTTTGAGCAAAGATGCTTTTTAAAACTAAAGGTGTAAAACTAAAGACCAACGATTGACCTTTATGAATATAAAGGTCAATCGTTGGCCGAGGGACATTATGTGAGCTTTGTGAGAAAAGGCAAATGTCTTGGCCTCCAGTGATGTGGATTGTATTTGCGTTTGTGAAACCTGGGGTTTAGAAACCCGAGATGATGCAACTTTCAATTTACCTAACTAGTCTATACCGTAAGGATCGTCTCACCCCTACTGGGGGTGGAATCATGATGTTTTTTAAAAGTTCCCATACATGCCATGAAGTCCCTTTAACTATACAATACCCAGAATCCCTTTGGGTTGAACTTAAAACGTCTACTTCCGGCACATGGGACACCTAGGGTTGTGTATGTCGACCCACTAATACACCTCGGGATCAAACTTAAACTCTCTTTGCCGACTTAGAAAGTATTGCCGCCTCTAAACTGAATTTAAATATTACCGGTGATTTTAACCTTCCGCACATTGACTGGGATACCCTATCTTCCGTAAAGCATGCCTCCCTCAATGCTCAATTTAATAACCTTCTCACTACCTCGGCGCTAACGCAACATTTACGTTTTCCCACACGTATTCGGTCCTCCGCTTCAATACTCTTGATCTGGTTGCAATTATTCCGCAACTAAACGATCTCCCACCCCTTGGTGGTAGTGATCATCTGGTTATACGCACCTCCTTTCCCTTACAGTGCTCAACTATACCTGGGCAACACTTTCGTCTCGACTACGACTATACCCGAGCGGATTACTCTGCCCTCAATCGTCTTCTAAGGGACGAAGATTGGTCACCTATGGATTGTTTACCTCAGTCTTGGCTGTACTTTAAAGATTATCTTGTTCACAGTATTGACATTGCCGTTGCACTGTATTGCGCTCCTGTGTTTTATCGTTGAAGTACCACTTAAAAATAGGAATACTGAAGGCTTCAACTGCTTAAAGGTGAAGTCGAGGGTCGTTCTCAAAAGAAATTGTGATGAACACTGCCACAGAAACAAGTTCCAAATTAGTCCAGGGAGAAGAAAATGAGTAGAAACCAGAGGAACTAGGTATAGTTTTACCAGAATATTTAAAGTCTTTGCTTTTTCAAATGGAGCAATTAACCCCTGACGAAAATTCTCTCGTAACAATTAAAACCCTATCTAGGGCTATGATTGGTGGCTACATTGTGAAGATTGCCGAAGACAATAGAGTGCCAGGATTTTTAGATAAACTAATTGAACCAACCTAAAATACGCCATTATCAACCCTTATTTAGTCCCAGGATAGGGAGGGTTGAAATATTCATCAAGGCTTCTTATAGCCTATCTTGCGATTATAAGAGTTCATTCAATGGTCACTGAAGTTGTTTCCTCCAAAAAATGCTCTTAAATTACATCAATACAATTTATCCCCATGTTGCAAAGCCCTTACAATGGAAATGTGAAAATAGTAATAATAATAATAATAATGAAATGAAATGAAATGAAATTGGAGTTTAATGTGCATAAAAAGAGTTACAAAATAACTCACGAGATTATATAATAATAATAATAATAATAATAATAATAATAATATTTATTGTGTTCCACAACAATACAAAGGGTATCTGCTAGGTAGTACACATAGTTTTATATAAAATAAAATAAAAATCTTATTCTCGTAAGGAGAAATATCTAAATTCTTAAAAGAACGCGTCACATGTTAATTGTAAAATTGAAATTGTTACATTATAAATTTTTTATGGTAGAATTTACATTTCGATCATGCTGCTGTCTAATATCGGGATTTTGATCGTCAAAGTTCTTTAGGGTCAAAGTAAAATTAAATAAGTTTACATGCTGGAAGTTATCATTGTACGTTCTCAAGATTCTATTTATAGGGTCACATGATAATTTGGTGTAAAAGGTTTTATGCTTTCTCGTTTTTCGATTAGGAATATTAAAGATCACTTTATGTAATATTACAGAACAAGTAATTTTATAGTTAATCAGTTTACAAAGAAGAACAATATCGAGTTTTTTTAAAACCCGTGATATACTTTCCAGATTTAAAGATTTTAGTGTGTTTTCGTAAATATAAAAATGCCAATTTTTGAAATAGGATGAATAATACCAAATGAATTTTCTTTGGACGGATTCCAGTTTGTCAATGTTAGTTTTGCAAGTCCCTCCAAAGCTGAGTTAGCCATAAAGGATTAGTGGGCGAACTAAAGTCTTGTAAAGCTTCAGAAAACATTTGGGTGATCGAATTTGGAGAGCTATGTTTAATATCCCACCTAAAGTTCTTCGTGCTCGGGTTGAACTATACCCTACGTGATCAACAAATAGCAACTTATGATCAAAGACCACACCAAGGTCACAAATAGTCAGTTCCCTGTCTAAAACTTTATCGTTTAATTTATAGTCGTATACTAGGGGATTTATTTTGCGGGTATAAGTTATAATTTTCGTTTTGGTTTCATTTATAGGGATGTTATTAGAATTACACCATTTTTTCAGGTTTACTAAATCTTGTTGTAGTGCCTCACAATCAGAAATCTTAACTACCGATTTCGCGCACTTATGATCGTCCGCGAATTGATAAAGTTGAGAACTCGTTATATAACTTGAAACATCTGCGATGTATATATTAAAGAATAATGGGCCCAGTGAAGATCCTTGGGGTACTCCACACAAGACTTCATAAGATATATTGGACAAAAAATTGTTACACTTAATAAAATTTCTTCTTCCATGAAGATAGCTTACAACCCATTTTAATACGGGACCGGACAAGGCGAATTCCGCTAATTTCTTTATCAATATTTGATGCGATACTCTGTCAAATGCTTTAGATAGATCTAAATATGCCACATCAACTTGTCCGCGACTCTTAACTAATGGCTCGACATAATTTAGAAATGTTAAATGATTGGTATCAACAGAACGGCCTGTAACAAAACCATGCTGGGTTTCTGGAAGGTTAGGAGTAAACCATTTGTATAAAGTCGAAAACTAGGGCCATGGCGCATAAAATAGAGACCGGGCGGTAATTAGTCGCGTCTCCATAAAGCCTTTCTTAAAAATGGGTGAGACTAAAGAAACCTTCCAACTCTCAGGGAAGAGTCCCTGGCCTACCGAAAGGTTGAATATATGTGCAAGAGGTGCGCTTAAAACCTCTTTGTAACCTTTTATAATAAAATTAGGTATATCGTCATAACCTTTCGAGGTTTTTGGTTTTAGTTTATCTATTGCTTTTAGAACGTCTGCCTCTGACATTATAATATTTGATACGTTTGTCGCTTTTTTACTTGTTTCAATCGAGTAATTTAAGTTCGATTTGTCATCCGCTATCTTTGAAAAACATTTTGCAAATTCTTTTGTAATTTAATTTTCATTGGTAATTATGTTTCCATTCTTTTCTAAATGGATTACTTTCTTTGTTCTTACGTAAGACCAAAATGTCTTTGGGTCATTGTAAACTGATTCACTGATTTTTTTTCCCGTAATTAGTTCTGTCTCTGACTAATAGTTTTTTAACTTGAACACGGTAATGTTTGTAATTATTTGAATCTATGGGGGAGAGTTTCCTTTTGTTCTTTTGATGGTAATATCTCTTGCGTCGTAATGCAATTCGTAACTCATGGGAGAACCAAGTAGGATATTTGTTTGCTTTGTTTCTTTTCGTGACCTGTCTAAGTGGAATGCTGGAATTCATGGACTCAATTATATATGAATTCAGTAAGTTCACAGCTCTTTCGATATCCCTGGTTTCAAAAAATCTACACCAATTACTATCTCTAATTGAAGTATAGAGTTTATAATAGTCCCCTTTAGTATAGTCTCGGAGGTTATAATCTCTACCTTCTGAATTCGAGTTGGGGATAGAACAAAGAAATGATATCAATAATGGGGGATGGTATGGGTCGATTGGTACTAGTGGATAGTTCAATGAAGGTTTAACTTGACAGTGGCCACTATTATTAAAGCAAAGGTCGAGAACTTTCCCTTGGTGATTATTATAATTGTTTAGTTGTAATAAGTTACAAGAAGTAGCCATGTCTATAATTTTATCCGCCTTAGGTCTGATGTCATATCTACAGAAGTAAGATGTACCTTGATTCAAGTCAACTCCGGGTAAATTGAAGTCACCCATGTAAATTATATGGCCATTGTATGTGAGTAGTTTGTGTGAAATATGCGAGCTCAATTTCTCATACGCGTGAAATGAAGTGTCTGGGGCCAAATAAATATTACCCAATAATAGTTTTTGGTTTTGGGTGCATTGTATCTCGACCCAGACTGATTCAAAGTTCAATACCAGGTCTGGTCGCCTTAAAAATTTTAAGTTTTTAGAAAGTGCGGTTAGAGCTCCCCACCACGTGTTGACTTAGTTCTGTCAGATCGAAGAACAGTATAATAGTCGGGGAAAAGATCTGTAGAGTAGTGTGACGAGTCAAGCCTCGTTTCTGTCAAGCAAATTATATCATGGTCCTGTAAAATACAGTTCGAGAAGAATTCTGATTTTTTAGTTCTAAGAACTCGAACATTTTGATAATAAATATTATATGGAGTGTTATGCTTATTAGACTTCATCATCGATTGCTTTGATATCTGCTGATTTATTCGTTTCTGCCGGGTTCACGTGGTCATGAATCTGATCGAGGTGCAATGGACCTTTGAAGGTCGACATAAAGCAACCCGCAGGAAAATTTATCGGATCGTTAAGTAATTCAAATTCGGTGTCGTCAGCGGTCACGTAAAAAGATGCATAAGTTGGGTGTTTAGATTTTATTCTGGTACAAACTACCGTCTTGAATTCGGTGCCGTCCAGAATACAATCTTTGAGGTCATTATTGCTGGTACAAGGAGGAAGGCGTGATATAAATATCGCTTTCTTGGGAATCACTTTAGCTCGAGGTGGCAAGGCTTTTAATTTATTTGACACCTTTCCCCCAATTTTAATGTTTTTTACCGTTCTTATAGATTTATTCCCCGCTTTCGTTGCGTTAGAATAATTTTAGAAATAGACACTATTTAATACTTAAGAGGTTTTAGCCGAAATTCTACCTTACCCGAAAAAGTAACTTGAATTTCGTCAAGACATTTTCCTTTAATTGAATTGACTTCACACTTGTCAAGTTGTAGCAGTATTATACTAACTTTAGCAACCTGGTTTGCAGCGTCAGGTAGACGATAATACTCCTTGTGAATTGCGACATTATGGCCCATGAAATTGCAAAGTTGTTCGATTTGGTTTTCAGTCAAATTCATTACTTGCGCCACCGTTGCAGCGTGTTTGCGCAAATTTGTTGTAGTTATTCTATTGTCAGGTGATAAACCGGCTTAGGCAGGCGTCAGTTCTGTGACTGGTTAAGTTGTCTTTAGATCCTCTGACAAATACAAACTTGTTTAGGGGATGGATCCCAATTTCTTCCCTTGCTTCGATCGATAAATCCAAATAATGCTTCAGTGAAGGAGTAATAATTACTGGAACAATCCGTCCTCGGATTTCCACTCGGTATAGCATCTTGCAAAGGGATTTTTCCATTTTTGAGAGCGAATTATAGAGATCGCTTGATATATTACTTTTCGTGCATTTTTGATAAGTCGAAAGTTCCATTCTTTTTAACTCTCCACCCCGCTTACGGTTAAATAAAACAAGTTTCGTAAGAATAAGCTTGTTTAACAGTCCGTACACGGCCAGATTGGAAATTTTTCGTTCAGAAGCAACCGTGCAATCTATTTTAGCAAGCTCTTGGTCGAGGTACATTTTTAGTTTTAATAAGTCCTCAACTATGGGAAGATTGGGCTCTTTGTTCATTTTTGCAATCGCCAAAGTTTCGAGAGCATGACTTGAAACTAGCCTTGTCCAATCTGACTCTATAACAGTTATAAAATCTTCGGTTAAGGTACGACTGGCCACATTGCCTTTCGTTATGAACTGAGAGTTCATAAACCTTGCAAGCTTCTTCAGTGAGATTCCAAGCTTTAAAGCCAAAGAAGGAATACCATATTTCCTGGTTTTTTCTTCAAATCGAGACACAACTTTTACTCCAACAATTATTATGTCAAAATACTTTGGGTCAATAGCGTGAGAATAGTGTTTTACATTTGGATTATGTAAGGCCGCTCGTGGTCTCAATGACCTTGTTTGGAAAATATTGCATCTCCGTATTTAGCCAGAATAGGATCGGCGCGGACCACAAAGGCCACATAGTCCAAAGCCATTTTGTTAAGTATCTTATCTTTAAATTCACTTTCAACATTTGCAGGAATTGGTAGCATCATAGTGCTACTCGCTTGATGAAATTGTGTTGGAAATTAGAGATAATAACGGTTGTTTTTTTATCTATATCCAGATTTTTTCTATACTTGTGTTTTTTATGCATCGCGGTCATTGTTGTAATCTTTATTTTTTATCGCGATGCCTTAACTATATAACCGGATAACATTCCGATAACGTTTGTCAGTTCTCAGTTCACAGTTGATCAGTTCCCAGTTATCAGTTGTCAGTAGCGTTCACGGAAATTAACATAAATGTTCTACTTAATTTAATAAAGAGTTCATAACCAGTTAATCCCAGAGTCGTTCTTGCGTCAAACAACAACAGGTTATGGGCCCAGCACGCTTCCACTGCGCAAAGGTTTAGAAGTCATAAGAAGTTCAACGCCGGGAAGATTATCCTTTAAGGTGCGGAGTCAGACATAGAATGGCCGGAAATCACCTGGGACGAATCGAGACGTTAACTAAGGATAATTATGATACCTGGAAAATGCAAGTGGAAGCCCTGCTTCAAAAGAACGACCTCTGGGAGTACGTAGATGGAACTTCAACAAGGCCAACTCTGGTACGGGGAACGGAAGGCAACGCCCAGGCGGTCGCTACCTGGGACAGTAATGATCGAAAAGCAAGACGGACCTAATCTTGTCGATCAGTCCGTCGGGGTTGAAGCAAGTAAAGAATTGCACCACCTCACGGGAACTATGGAAGAAGCTCGAATCCATCTACCAGTCCAGTGGACCTGCCCGGAAAGCGACGCTGCTGAAGAAACTGACCCTCAAGAAAATGAAGGAGGGAGAAGATGTTCGGGACCACGTCCGAGAATTCTTCGACGCAGTAGACAAGTTGGCTGACATGGGAGTAGCTGTAAACGACGACCTACTGGCCATTATGTTGTTATACAGTCTACCGGAATCGTACGAGAACTTCCGGTGCGCAATAGAGTCCAGGGATACGTTACCTGATCCAGAAGCCTTAAAAATAAAGATCCTGGAGGAATCGGACGCCAAGCAATCTAAAGAAGACGAACCCGTGCAGAATGCGATGATGGGTAGTAGGGGTAGAGGAAGAGGTTCACGTGGACGAGGAAGCACGACCTTCAAGTACAAGTGTCATGGATGCAGGAAACCCGGCCACAAGGTAGCCGATTGCCCCGACAGAAACCATGGTTCAGGCATAAGAACCAGAAAGAAAGAAAACGCCCATCATGTACTGGCAGAAAACTTGGCCGAGGAAGACTTCGCATTGCACCTGAAGGCTGATCACGATTCCTGGTGCCTGGACAGCGGAGCCACCTCACATATGACTTCCTACAGAGACTGGTTCAACGTTTACGAAGAGACCACGAAATCTTTAAACCTGGCCACTGCTGAGTCAACGAAGATACGAGGTGTTGGCGAAGTAAAATTACCCGCAACGAATGGCAGCGACAATCGAATTCTTCGCCTGGAACGAGCCCTTCATGTCCCGGATTTAAGAACAAATCTCCTATCCATTGCCAAGATGACAGACAAAGGACGTGAGGTCACATTCAAGAAGTCGCAGGCCTGGATTAAAACGGCAACCGGGGAAGTTATTGCAGTTGCTGACAGAGTTGGAGACCTTTATTTCCTGAGAAAGGCTGAAGAAACGGTCCATGCAGTGAAATCGGAAATAAAGCCTAGAAACAACCTGGAGAACTGGCATTTCCTACTCGGTCACTTGAACGAGAGAAGTTTAAAGGAAATGGCCCGGAAGAATTTGGCTACGGGACTCAACATTGAAAAAGATGGGAGCCTGGGAATCTGCCAAATCTGTATCAAAGGAAAGCAATCGAAGGAGCCGTTCCCGAAACCTGAGGATAGCCGCACCTCTCATGTCCTGGAAATAGTACACTCTGACGTATGCGGCCCGATGAGAGTAACGTCGATGAGTGGAGCCAAGTACATCGTCGTTTTCACTGATGATTATTCCCGGTGGAGTGAAGTCAGCTTTTTAAAACACAAGAGCGAAGTGTTGAAAGCCTTCAAAGAATTCAAGCAACGAGCTGAAGTGGAAACCGGGAGAAAAATCAAGACCTTGCAGTCCGACAACGGAACCGAATACTGCAACAATGAATTCGACAGATTCCTGAAAGACTCTGGGATAAAAAGAAGGCTCACCGTACCATACACCCCGGAACAGAATGGCATTGCCGAAAGAAAGAACAGAACACTCCTAGATATGGCCCGATGTTTGATGATACAAGCGCAACTTCCACCATCATTCTGGGCAGAAGCGATGGCCACGGCTAACTACATTCGAAACCGTTGTCCTTCCCGGAGCATAAATGGAGAAGTACCATTTACCAGATGGACCGGAAAGAAGCCATCCCTGCAACATTTGAAGATTTTCGGCGACAAAGCTTTGCTGTTGGACGAAGATAAAAGGAAGGGGAAGTTTGCAGCCAGGAGCAAAGAATGCGTTTTCATCGGCTATTCTGAAGTCTCGAAAGCCTATCGACTCTGGGTTCCGTCTGAGAAGCAAATTTAACGAAGTCGAAATGTCAAGTTCCTGGGAGAATTTAATAAACAAGGCGGATATGATGATTTCGTCTTTCCAGAAGTCAACCTGAATTACGGAAGCAAAGCTAAAGGCGAAATCGAAGTCCCGGCCACTACACACGCTGCAAAACCGCTAGGCAGAGAAGAAATCAAAGAAGTCAAAAAGGAGTTCAAAGATGAAATCCCGGAAGAATCTAATGCCCAGGAAAACGAGGAAGTCTTCGAAGAGCCCTCAGAAACCCTCGTTCTGAAGAAAGGTCCTGGAAGACCGAAGAAAATAAGAACTGGAGTACCCGGACGACCGAAGAAAAAGTTCAACATGATTCCGAGCGTCTCAGAAGAGTCTATTGAAGAGGCTACTGATGAGCAAGAAACCCTGTCCGATGAGTCAGCAAGCCTAGCCATCTTATCAGAACCTTTGTCCATGAAGCAAGCCCTGGCTTCTCCGTACGCAAACGATTGGAGGAAAGCTGTAACGGAAGAGTTCGTTTCGCTTATCAAGTGCGAAACCTGGGACATCGTTGACTGTCCGGAAAACCAGAAGGTCCTTGGAAATCGCCTAGTCTTCCGAACGAAGTACTTACCCAGCGGAGAAGTAGAGAAAAGGAAAGCCAGGCTCGTAGCGAAAGGTTTTGCCCAGAGACCAGGGATCGACTACCAAGAGACGTTCGCACCCGTCATTAGATCCAGCTCCATAAGACTGCTTATGGCCCTTGCTGTGGAAATCGGTTTGGAAGTCCACCAAATGGATGTCGTCACGGCCTATCTTAATGGCGAACTCGAGGAGGAAATATATATGGTCGTCCCGGAAGGATTAACAGAATCCCTCGAAGAAATCGTCAAGTCAACCCCCTTCGACAAGTCGATCATTGCCAGAGCAAAGAAATGGACCGGGGACCTGGAAGAAGAGGGACATAAAGTCTGTCGCATCAAGAAATCCCTCTACGGCCTAAAACAATCGGGCCGCCAATGGTAGAAGTTACATCAAAGACTTTCGGAGATTGGAATGACACCATTGAAGAGCGACCCCTGCTTATACGTTTTACGAGTCGCGGAAGATGTTATGATCATTGGAGTCTATGTCGACGATCTGATCCTTGCAAGCAACAACCCGGATTGGATGACTGAAGTAAAGATTGAACTTGGGAGAAAATTCGATATGAAGGACCTGGGGCCAATCCATCACTGTCTCGGAATGGAATTTCACCAAGATCTAAAACAAAATACCATCCGGATTTCCCAAGCGAAATATGCAGAAACGGTCCTGAAACGTTTCAACATGCAAGACTCCAAAGCAATAGCGACTCCATTGGATGCCAACAACAAGTTGCAAAATCCGGAACACCCAGTAGCAGAAGACATCAGTCGTATTCCGTATCAATCTCTGGTCGGCTCTCTCATGTACCTGGTAGTGTCATCACGACCGGATATGGCGTATTCAGTCAGCGCATTGAGCCAGTTCAACACAAGTTATGACGAAACTCATTGGATTGCCGGGAAAAGAGTTCTGAGATACCTGAAGGGAACTCTTCATCATGGGTTGCTTTATCGAAAGACCGGATTGCCAATCCAGGGTTTCGTTGATGCAGACTATGGAGGCTGTCCGAAAGATAGGAAGTCATATACTGGATATGTCTTCAAACTAGCCGGCGCTGCAGTATCCTGGGAAGCCCGGAAACAGCGAACTGTTGCCTTGTCCAGTACAGAAGCAGAATATATGGCAATGTCCGACGCAACCAAAGAAGCCATATATCTCAAGGGACTTCTCAACGAACTTGGAGTATCAGTTCAGGCGATCGAGCTGTACAACGACAACCAGGGTGCCCAGAAACTCGTTCAGAATCCTGTTTTCCATGCCAGAACGAAGCACATTTATATCCGGCACCACTTCATTCGAGACACCTACGACCAGGGACATATAGTCTTGCGGTATCTACCAACAGAGGAAATGCCACCTGACATCTGTACAAAGAGCCTGTTCCGTCCGAAGCACCTCTTCTGCGTCAAAGCCCTTGGACTGGAAATAATTAAATGACCACCCCCTGGATAGAAGATTGAAACCACCGATATTAAGAGGGACTGTTGGAAATTAGAGATAATAACGGTTGTTTTTTATCTATATCCAGATTTTTTTTATACTTGTGTTTTTTATGCATCGCGGTCATTGTTGTAATCTTTATTTTTTATCGCGATGCCTTAACTATATAACCGGATAAAATTCCGATAACGTTTGTCAGTTCTCAGTTCTCAGTTCACAGTTGATCAGTTCCCAGTTATCAGTTGTCAGTAGCGTTCACGGAAATTAACATAAATGTTTTACTTAATTTAATAAAGAGTTCATAACCAGTTAATCCCAGAGTCGTTCTTGCGTCAAACAACAACAAATTGCTTTTTAGTGAAATCTGTGCGATCACTTACATTGGCAATACATTTTTGAGAATGTTTCCAAAGCTTCTTGCGAAGGAAAAATCAATAGCAGTTTTTACATGGCGCGTATTCGCTGCTACTGTGTTTTACCTTTGGTCTTCGTTTAACCCAAATATAACCAGATTCTTGATTTAAACTTTTGACGTTTTCATTAAATGCTCCTTTGTTAGAGAGCATTTGCAATTTCTTCTTTCCAGTCGGAGAACCAATTGCAAATAATAAAGCTTCAGCTACATCGACCTCGTTGGGGTGCTTTCTTTGTAAATGCCTTGCAAGTTTCGCAAAGCTCTTCTCGCAATATATGCAAAAATACTTTTTATCGTATTTACGTTTACATTTAGTGTCTTTATTTAAGTTAACTTTTAAAGGTGTTGTCTTTTTTGGCGTTGAAAAATTAGAGCGAATCGCAGAATCGTCAAGTGCAATAGAAGTTTGCTTTTTCTGTGCGTTATGACGGTTTGAGGAAACAGGTTCTTCAATGGGCGTACCTTCTACGAAATCTTGATTCTGTATATCAATTTTACTGAATTTCACGGACTTTGGACTAGACACAGCTTTACAGCCATCAGTTTCTATTATTTCCGATGGCGCATATTCACTCCCGTAAATCGAAACGTCGCTACCAATGTCCGTGAGCACACTCATAATAATCTCTGAAATTATTCCCAGTATAATTTGGTTCAATTAGTAGCCCAGGACTATTAGGGTTTGACCTAGAACATTTGAACATAAAGATGAAAATTGGTACATGTGTTGTTTTTGACCCAACAAAAAATATACTAAAAGTCCCCTGCTGTAGAGCGCGAGCTTTCGCCGCCATCTTGGATAATGGCCGCCGGGAATGCCAGCTACAATGTATTCCACGTTCTTCTTCAAAAATTATGAAAATTGGTACACATAATGATTGGAAACACATGAACATCATGGTAAACTTTTACAGCTCTGTGTTCAATAGTTTGGTCGCCATATTGGAAAATGGCCGCCGTGAATGCTAGGTACAGTATATTTCACCATGTTGTTGGAAAATTATGAAAATTGATAGGTATTATAATCAGAGCTGTGTGAACCTCATAGTAAAATATTGAAGCCAATTGTCAGATATTTTGGCCGCCATGTTGGAAAATGGCCGCCATCAATGCCATTTAGATAGAGTATATGGTTCAAGAATTATGAAAATTGGTAATTATTATGCTGAAGACCATCTAAATATCATACTTGAATATTGAAGACGTGCTACTGATAGTTTGGGCGCCATCTTCGAAAATGACTGCTCGAAGTGCCAAATATATTACTGATATATAAATTTTTTCGATATTTGTTTATTGAGTAGATGATTTTCATTAACGTAATGAACAACAAAAAATGGATATCTCGAAGTCGAAATTATCGACGCCATCTTTAAAAATGGCCACACGAAAATCATTGCCCTAAATTCTGAAAGAAAGTTATTTTAAGCTGTTATTCTCAACATGTTGATTAGAGAATATGATTTAATATGGGGTTTATACATTCTAGTGTTGTTTAAGATTAGAATATAGACAAATATCTAACATTTCATACATATTCATCGTCATCCTGAAGATTTTTCATAATAATTGCATGTTAGAGCCCTTGATTAGGCGCTACACCTAGCTGGTGGCCTTATCAGCGCCCCTCCCCATCATATTCCAAATTTAACCTGCGGAACCGCCGTCATGGCACACGGGATCGGCCAGCGGGCCCGACAAACGCCACTTGAGCAGGTGACTGAAGCTGGACACCGTCAGCGGCGAGCCCAGTCAGGAGGTGGTCGGTGACAGGGAAGGATTAAGGCAGCAGAAGACTCGAGGGGACGGGGGGGTTCTCTCCAAGCACAACAGTGCCATACGGCCCAAACAAATAGTGTATTCGCGACCCCTAGAGGGTGGCCAATAGCGGGGGCGAAAGCGGCCCAGAAAAACCTTCACGGAATGGGGCAAGGAACGGTCTGAACCAAGGGCGAACCCAAGGAACTCCCGAACCGTCACACCGAACTCGGGCCCCTCCGCCATGACAAGTCCTTTGAGTTAAAAGAGAACACTTCTTTCATTTACATGCTGTAACTGGGTGTGGTTATGATAAGGCGTGGTTTAAAGTAATGACAGATAATCAACATCTTACAAATTAGTTGCCCTTTTTTAATGACCGTATTGCATCTAAGGGAGCCATAGCTGCTGCCGAAGAGAGATTTCTTTTCGCTTTTTTTAGGGTGATAATTGACACATACTGTCAAGTCCTCATTTGATCTCGCCAAGCTTCATCCAACAACCGACGCCCCAAAACTACATTTTTGCCGAGCGTATCTTCAAGGCCAACAATAGCTAGGAAACGATTTAATCCCGAACAGTGGGCATTGGTTCGCGATCGGGAAAGTCGAAGACCCATCCACACCATTCTCCTTCCGGCATCAGATGAACTTATAACACTCATTATTTGTACCTGCAGCCTGCAGAACATCTTGTGTCAAGAACTGTGAATGTAGACGATCTGGATTAGCTTGCTGGGCAATGTGTGGTCATAGTCAAGGTATAAGCCATAATAAAAAATCTTCAGGATGACGAGAAATATGATCGAAATGTTAAAAATGTGTCTTAAATCTAATCCTTAACGACACTAGAATGTATATACCCCATATAAAACGGTTTTTCCTAACCAAAACCCGAGTAATATGGCTTTCCTTTTCTTTTTTCCAGATTTTAGGATAGTAATATTTCAGCGAGCATTTTTGAAGATGGGTCGATAATTTAGACTCGAAAATAGTTATTTTTATGGCGTTTTATACGTTCATGAAAATCATCTACTCAATAAACAAATATCGAAAAATTTTATATATTAGTAATATATTTGGCACTTCGAGCAGTCATTTTCGAAGATGGCGCCCAAACTATCAGAAGCACGTCTTCAAAATTCAAGTATGATATTTAGATGGTCTTTAACATAATAATTACCAATTTTCATAATTTTTGAACCATATACTGTATCTAAATGGCATTGATGGCGGCCATTTTCCAACATGGCGGCCAAAATATCTGACTAATGGCTTCAATATTTTACTATGAGGTTCACACAGCTCTGATTATAATACCTATCAATTTTCATAATTTTCCAACAACATGGTGAAATATACTGTACCTAGCATTCACGGCGGCCATTTTCCAATATGGCGACCAAACTATTGAACACAGAGTTGTTAAATTTTGCCATGATGTTGAAGTGGTTCCAATTATTATGTGTACCAATTTTCATAATTTTTGAAGAAGAACGTGGAATACATTGTAGCTGGCATTCCCGGCGGCCATTTTCCAAGATGGCGGCGAAAGCTCGCGCTCTACTGCAGGGGACTTTTAGTATATTTTTTGTTGGGTCAAAAACAACACATGTACCAATTTTCATCTTTATGTTCAAATGTTCTAGGTCAAGCCCTTTTTTGGCCTATCTGTCCTGGACTATAGTATCTGTTTACCAGATCTTTGATAAAATATCCACGGTAAAAATAAATCCAAATGCAAAAAGTCCACTGGTAAAAAATCCCAGATATAGCCGAGTCTTATTGGGGGCAATTCTTTAACTTATTAGCCGAGTTATCACAATAGATAACCATCGATTAAAATGTTTCCCACCGCGCTTTATATGAGAGCGCGACGTCAGTTGAATAGTTTTGTGTCACCAATTCTCGAAAGAAATGTGGCGGATGTCTCGCGATTCTGTTCGTGCTAATTAAAAAAAACTTGAAAATTAACCAATAAACTTATTTTTTGGTCTTAATTTATATTTTGACTTTTTAGAGATTTCCATTTGAACTGAGCTACAAGCTTCGACGCGGCTTCCGCCTTGAAAGTCTTCGGCGTCTCTACCGTCTTCAAGTTTATCAGCGTTTCCACCGTCTTCAAAGCCGCTCCCGTCTTCAAATGCTTCGACGTCGCTCCCGCACTTTTCAACGTCGCTCCCGCACTTTTCAACGTCGCTCCCGCCACTTTCAACGTCGCTCCCGCCACTTTCGACGTCGCTCCCGCCACTTTCGACGTCATCACATTAGTACGTATCTCAATTTTTTCTTTACATTAAAAATTAGCCTTGGTTTCCAAATTAATGAGCAAAGTAAATCATGTACATATTTTAGCTTAAAATGATGAGGTTACACGACCATGCTTGTCTCGAGAGCCCCTTTCACCAGCTCATAGGGTGGCAATTACTGTGAGGTAAATATATCCAGGTTACGGGTGAATACGTTTCAGTATTTAACCTATTATTTGAAGGCTTTTAGCTACCGGTGAGACCTTAATAAGTATTGCATATGACTTTCGCATTGGAAAATCAACGGTCCATAACGTAATCAAAGAAACCTGCGACGCTATATGGGAGGTTCTTCAGCCCATTTACCTCAAAGCAAGTATAAAAAACATTTCTATGTAGGAGTGTTTTTAACATACTTTTGTCAGAGTACGACCGAAGAAACATGGAAGGACGTCGCTATGAATTTGGCCGACAATGGCGGTACCCAAACTGCTGTGGGGCTGTCGATGGAAAACATGTTGTAATTCAGCAACCATCTATTAGCGGTTCTATTTACTACAACTACAAGGTAAATATGACGTTCTAGGTTCGAACAGCTGCGTCATAATTTATTGTATAGGGTAAAAATTCCATCGTTCTCATGGCTGTGGTGGATGCTGAATATAAATTTTTGGCCGTTGACATTGGTGGATATGGATCCAATTCGGATGGCGGCATTTTCAAAGCCTCTCCAATTGGTTCTGCTCTTGAAAAGAATAGGCTTTATTTTCCACTGCCAACGAAACTACCAAGAAGCAACACCATCGCGCCATATGTGTTCCTAGACAACGAAGCTTTCCAATTAACAGAAAACTTTCTACGGCCATATTCCTCCAAGGATCTAAATTCTAGAACAAGGGTTTTTAACTATCGTCTAAGCCGAGCTAGGTATATTTATGTTTTACATTATTTATAATCATTGTTATTGTCGGAAAAATATTCAACTAACGTTGTACTTTAATATATTTTTTTAAAGGCGTTTTAGTGAGAATGCATTTGGAATATTGGGTGCAAGATGGAGAATAAGTCTATAACTCTTTCACCTGAGAATGTTAATCGTGTAATCAAAGCTACGGTCGTTTTGCATGATTTTCTAATTTCGAAAGAAAAGTGCTTGAAGAAGTCACAAAAGGTATACTGCCCCCCTGGATATGCTGATTTTACGGATAGCCTTGGGGGTTATCGCTATGGCACTTGGAATGATGAGCCAGAAATGCTTTGTTTTCTCTTCATGGAACTATGGCCAGAAATTCCAGTGAAAAAGCTAAAAAATGTCGAAACTTTACACAGAGTACTTTTGGTCTGACGAAAGGGCTGTCCCTTGGCAGTGGGATATGTCTGGTGTTAACCGCTAATAAACTAATTAAAGACACATTTTCACAACTTCGATTCATATAAATGTCATTTAATTGAATTAAAAATTGCAAACATATAACTTAGTTTAAGAATTATTTCTCATATAACTTCACGCAACTCCCATAAGTTCCATTTTACAATCAAATTGAGACTCTTCTGGTACATTAGTTAATAGATCAGAGAAGTATTTGCAAATCCTCTGAGATCGTGTTTCAATAGGTCTTTCACATTTGTGGGTGATGGAAGCTGCTAGTAGGCTAAAGTCCATTTAATATTTGCATTAAAACTAATAGCTTGACAAAGATTATAGACAGCTGATTTCAATGTTCGCAATTTCCTCTCGAATATCCTGACGCGTTCGTTTTCCAGTAGGGTAATCCACCAGTTTCCTCTTATTTGATTTTGGCTTCGTTGTAGATGCCCTTGAAATTGCCGAACTTGACCTCATGGGGGTATTTTTTGTGCCCTTGATGTAGACGCCCTCGCGATTGGCGAATTTGACCTTGTTGGGATAATTTCTTCAGGTAAATCTGATTCTGGAGATGGTTCCTCGTGCTCAGCATCGTCGTCAATAATCTCATCCGGCAGATTTCCTTTTGCCATTGCATTTAATATCTATCCTATTGAACAGTTATATAGCCATTTGATTTAATAAATTATATTAATTATGTACGTGATCAGCAGCCTCTCCATTATTATATTCGATATTGCATATTGTCCTAAATTCAAAATGGTATAACTTCAACTAAATAACATTACATTGGCCATACTCACTCTCGACGGCTCACAACGTCCTTTAAAAACATAAGTTGTTTAAAATATGGCCATTTAACTAATTGAATATCTTAGTCTTCTACATATTCTTGTCCTGATTTTTTCTTGCTGACCGCATGGAAATTTGTTTGGAACTGATCCTCTAAATACTTCCACATTTTTTGCACGTCTTTCACTGAAAAAAAAAATCAATTAATATAACCACGTCACTACGTACAAATATACGGTTTAAAAACAAGATTAAGAATAAACTTTATTTAATTTACCTGACATTTTCATAAGTTTGGCAATTTCTTCCCATTTTACTCCTTGTAATTGCCTATTCCCAAAATCGGGACTGGCTTTGTTCCAGATTTCTGGGTAATTATTCATTATGTTGATCGACACCTAATTTTTTGCATCGTATGGCATATCAATGGTTTGGATTTGGTCACTTTCCTTTTCTTGTAGCATCGCCACACATAGCCGTCGATCCTGGACTCTCGTTTTCTTAAAACCATGAGTTCTTGACATTTTGGACATTTAACAGTACGAGCCTAAAGTTTTTTGTTTTGTAACCATTCAATTATTCCTTTTTTGTCTTTGCACATTTCATGAATTTCAAATATTGTAATTACTTCCGCCTCGCAATCTCGCCGGATGTATCCAATTCGGAGGACGAATCTACGTCCGAGGAATCCGTCATTTTTCGTAAATTTTTTAAATTAGTCTAACACCCAAAAGGTCACAATAAATGAATTTACCAACACGTTGCAACTTAAAAATCCCTTCCATAATACGCCCGTTCCGCCCCCTAGGACGATTTCTGAAAAAACAAAAACATCAATTTTGGAAAAATTGGCCCACTTACCTAATTTTCCCACAGTTTACAGCCGTTTTGCCTATAAAAAGCTGCAACTTAGTATTCAATATTCATAATTTTGACTCTATCCACTGGACTACCGGATCGCCGAGAGCTAGGATATTTTAGGTTATATTTGTTGGAGGTTTTCGGTCGTGCGCATGCACATCGCGCTCGCCCTCTATATATATATATATAAATAACTCTCTAGTTACTATATAGTAGGACGTATAAGATTTTGCCTGGACCTATTCTTAAAAGTGGCCTCTCCCTACTCTGAGGTCTTCTCTTCCGTTGGCTGGGTCTTTGAAAAGGCCGTACACTTGTCATGGGGTTTTACACTTCCTTTTTGGGCCACCACAGACAATGGTTCTTTGTCTTCAACATCACCATCATCTACAATTTCTTCTCTGTGACATTAATTTAAATTAATAAATGTGCAATCTTGTTTATATTGCTAAATACTTGAGTAGAATTACTTAAATATTATTAGTTTCAAAAACAACAATACGTTGTTTTTAAAAATAATAATATTACAGGGTCCTTACATAATTGCAATTTCCTGACCTTTCAAGGTTGTCCGGGTTGTGTACGAACCCTGTATAAGAAATGTGCAATTGTAACAAGTTGTAGCGTACTCAAAGGCATCTTGCACCATGGAATTGAAAATAATCGTTGCCATCTTGGCTTGGGTTACCTCGTCTATTTCATTGTCTTTAGTCGGCGAAGTTGACTTGCGTTCATGTTGGGTAGTGTTGTGAAAGCCTGAGCAGCTTGACTCCTCAATATTACTATATGTTCTTGAGAAGACCATAAAAAATAAAGCCAAAAATAATGTATTACCTTACCTTACTCTCTAGGTTCTACAGTGGTTTTTAAAAACCCATCCAGAAGTTTAAACAAATACCACTTTGGGTCTAAAATATCTTGTGAACCAGCTCCGCTTTTTTTCTTCGTGTCTATAACCTTTTTTCTTTTCGGTAGCCGTCTCGTATGGATTTCCTTGAATTATAAGCCTCTAACTCTGTACTAATATGAAATAAATGTATATCCACACTTAAAATATATAATGCTACCTTGTAATCGTACCTGTAATCTTGAAAAGCGCTCCTATCGCTGCCCACCGGTCATCTTTTAGGTTTGTTTCTTTGTAACTTTTGTGACCAAGGTCGTACAAATAAGGATATTTTCAACTTCCTCAATAAACATTTCCTTGTCTAAAACAAGTTCCTTTCTTTCTTCAGAATTACTCACGTTCTTTGGAGGCATTGTCTCACGTAGAATCGAAACCGACCAAAACAACAAATAAACCGAGGCTTAATAAGTTGCGTGGCCGGCGAGATCTCCCGATTTGAATACGTGTGATTTCTACCTTTGGGGTCATCTCAAGGACTTGGTGTACAAGAGTGAAGTCCGTGATGTGGACGACTTGCAACAACGAATACTTGAAGGGTGTGAAACAATCCGAAACACACCAGGCATCTTTCAACATGTCCAAGAATCGTTCGTTAGACGGGCACATGTTTGCATTAATGTTAATGGTGGGCATTTTGAATAATACCTCTAAAACTGCTGCTAACTTTGTACATGTACGAATAAATGATACATTAACTGGAAAATCTTCTGTTTGTCGTTTTGAAGCAACGTTTATTGGCCAGTCCTTGCACACTTCAACCTTTAATAATACGCTTCTGCTAGAAAATGGCTCATTAGAATTCTATGATGGGAGGGTACTGGAATTGTCTTAACAAGATGAGCAAGCTTACATGTCTTACTCCACATTTGTGACATCATGAATAGATCAATCGTCGAGTACGAACAACTAAGGTAAGAAGTCATTTTTAAAAGGGAGCTAACAGTTTTGACCCTGAAACGTCACACCCTTCTATCTCTTATTGGAGTTTCATCCCCGAAACGTTTGGAAACAGTAGTCTACGCGCAAAAATGCCAGCCAGAGGGGGCTGCGTGACGTCACACTATCTCTTCCTTCCCCCTAGCCAGTTGTTAGCTCCCTATATCTTATTTCTTTGTAGTTATTCGAGTAAAAGGTCTGTCCTCAGTGAAATTAAACGCCAGTTTGTAATGACAGCTGCTCAGTCTAGCGAAATTACCTTACCCTCCCCCCGTTTCTTAGCTTACTTAACTGCGCGTGCGATTCAGGGTTGCCGGAAATTTGTGACTTGAGCATCTTGGGGTTTAGAGCCGAATGATAACTACAGAATCGAACGGAATACTACAAACATGACAACAGTCTTGTTTGAATTGCGCGCGTCGCGAATGAATGACAAGCCCGTCCCGACCCGACACATTGCGTGAATTGAACAGGCCCGGTCCAGCCTGTGCCGTTACACCAGAGCCCTCAGAGGTCCTAAAATTCCTATAAAATCCTATATTTTTGAAACTGTCCTATAAAATCCTATATTTTTAAAACTGTCCTATAAAATCCTATATTTTTAAACCTGTCCTATAAAATCCTATATTTTTAAACCTGTCCTATAAAATCCTATATTTTTCAAACTGTCCCATAAAATCCTATATTTTTAAACCTGCCCTATAAAATCCTATATTTTTAAACCTGTCCTATAAAATCCTATATTTTTCAAACTGTCCCATAAAATCCTATATTTTTAAACCTGCCCTATAAAATCCTATATTTTTAAAACTGTCCTATAAAATCCCACGGATTCCCATGATACCTTTAGGCTTAAAAGAAACAAAATTTGTTGATTTAAAAAAACCATTGAAATGTCGTAAAATTTTACTTTGAAATGGTTTTTATTAGGTTTTCGTTTAATAATTTATGGCAACGGTAATTGACTTCTTTGTAGAATTTTATCTACAAACCTTTCGAAGAAAACGTTCGTATCGAAAACGCTATTCAAGAGCATGTTGACATGAGAAAAGTTAATAATGAAGTTCAATTAACTAAAATTACCGTTAATTAAATGTTTTATTTGTGATTTATTAGGCGATTAGAACACCTTCTAGTGACGAAGCTGGCTTACAACTTTTATTTAAATATTATATTCAGTTGCGATTTATGGAACAACGCTTTTACGCGCCAAACCTCAGTTTGGGCATTCGTTTCACGTGGTAAGGGTTGTCTCTCCCCCCTCCGTTACTTTTGGCTCTTGTATTTTTGAATAGACTAAATTTTTGTGGGCCCTTTAGGTTTGATTTCATAAAGAGTGTTCGAAAAGCCAGAAAAGGAAAATGTAAAAGAGGAAGAAGAAAAACTCATGGAAATACCCAAAAAAACAATTGCTTTTGAGAAAGCATCTGTTTTATTCAACAAGTAATGAATTTAACCTTATCCTAACGTAACTAGGAGGGTTTTATGGAAAGAGATAGACTAATAATTATGTATGACGACTTTCACCTGACGCGAATAATAATTAATCTCGACTAACGTTGTAAATAGCGCGAAGAAATGAACATGGGGGATATAGGGGCACAATGATGCCTATTATTTAGCTGTATAAAGTCATACTCTTACAAATAAAGTAGCATCGCTCTTTACGCTTTATGATAGTTACTCGTAACCCTTAATGACCCCATTGTCTAAATGAAACGTAACCTCTATCTTCAATCAGTAGGGCTCGGGGATCGGTTAACCATTATTCAAACAAATGAACATACCAAAATTTGTAAAACGAAGATTATATAAAAGTATTTCGTCTCGATTTGATTTGGAAAAAGTCAGATTGATGCAATTGTTAATCGTACGTACTTTTTCCGAAAAACTAAAATTTTAAACATAATTAGAAGAATTTTAATCGAAAAAGGTTTTTGCGATACGTTTTATACGATTTCAAATAAAAAATTAAGATCCATTAATTTCTTGATACAAATGTGGCTTTGGTTTCATTTATCGATTATTAATGGGACGAGTAGCCGCCACTATTATTTTTTTACGATAAACTTTGCTTTTTTCGTTAATATAGAGCTAAAGCAATTTAATAAAGATCAATGTTTTAATTATTGACAAATAATTGTATTGAAAAACCTGATAATGGTATAAACTATCAATAAAAACATTGTCATTTTCAATATAATCAGATGTATATAATACTAATCTTCAAGAGAAGTGTACCACAAAGCGTGGTAACATGAGAACATAAAAAAAACCATTACCCTATTAGCACTTGACTATTTCGCAAGGCGTGCACTGTTAAAAAATGTTGCCCAAATTAGATTTAAATGGATCCAAACGGCTGACTCTGAGAATTCACATTTTTTTATCTATTTTTGGATAACGTAACTAGTGTCCAAAAAGGGAGGTTCGAATGATAAGCCAGATTTGGAGTCTCATCCAAAATTGGATCCACAATCATTTATAAAGGGATCCGTCATAACCCAGAAATGGGCAGGAAATTATCCATACATCAATCAAGCCCACATTGGATAAATTTCTAACCAATATAGGACTAAAATCAAACCCTCATTGGACAAATTTCTAACCTATATCGTTCTAATATCAAGCCCATATTGAATTAATATCTAACCAATATCGTTCTAATATCTAACCAATATCGTTCTAATATCTAACCTATATCGTTCTAATATCAAGCACATATTGAATTAATATCTAACCAATATCGTTCTAATATCTAACCTATATCGTCCTAATATCAAGCCCATATTGAATTAATATCTAACCAATATCGTTCTAATATCAAACCTATATCGTTCTAATATCAAGCCCATATTGAACTAATATCTAACCGATATTGGACTAAAATCAAGCCCATATTGGTGCAATATCAAACCGACATTTCACAATTGTCGAACAATATTGGACTCATGTGAAGCCAATATAGAGGCTAGATTTGTTTACTTCACCGAGTGATGATTGTTTTGGAAACGTTCTTTTCTCGACGTCTCCATCTGTCTGTATGCTTGTGTGTCTGTCTGCCTGTTGTTACATCCCAGGGGATTGCGTTCACAATTTTCTAATCTGAACAAAAGGGTTCTCAATTTCCGGATCGTATTCACAGTTGACGGATATCTGAAAAACTGCACTGACCACTTTTCTATTAACTCTCATCACCTATCTAACTGCACCATTTTAAGGTCTTTCAGACAACCGCGAAAGAGGCATACTCTAGGAAAAACGTCTCTTAAAACGATACAACTAGAAGAATAATAAGTAACTAAAGATAAAAATAATTAATTTCATATAATTTTAATATATTATTTTAGAAAACCTCTCTTATTTGAAAAATCTGTAGTCAAAGTCTTTAAAGCACGAGTAACGAAGATTGGGTATGAAGTCGAAAGACTGGATGCATTTAATAGTTTGTATAAAGCGAGAAATTGAGACTTAACTCCACTGTATCATGAAATTCTTTCCAAAGTTAATAAAGGATGAGTATTGTTATCGTTAGTTAATAAAAACGTAATAGAGAAGTCGTATTGAAGTAAATGATCAAAAGATGTGTCAAGTGTTTGACTCTCTGAAACATAGTAGCCGGTAGGGACGAGTGGATTTTTACTTCTCCTGAGAAACAGGCTTTGTACCTGACGTGTCTGCATTTCGTTTTAACATCTGCAATTGTCTATCAATAAAGAGAAATGATTGCATATCTAGGTAAATAGGTATGTTGGTGATCCTCAAATATTATTTCACTTCCCCTTTTAACCTTAACCCTTTTTTTATTACAGTAACCCCTCGTTTGTTCGAGTCTAGGGTGTTTATGTTAAGATAATATGGATGGGTTTCGCACCAAGAATCGAAGACATCCATTTTCGAATTAAAGCTAGCATTATCTATTATCCCTTTCTGATGTTACACATTAATTGTTGTTGCTTTTATGGCCATTTCGACGATACGGTAAGCGGTATCACGAGATCCCTATGGCGAAAACATCACAGATATACACTTTTGGTGCTTGGAGGAAATAATTTTGCTATAGAGTCCACTAACGTAATAACTATGGCTTTTTGGAATTGGGTTTTATCGAAAAGATTGTAACAATAAGTGAGTTTGGCGATCTGATCATAAATAACTGATACGGAGAAAAGCGTATACATGTTAAATTCTAATAAAAAATATTAGTGACAATATTCCAGATGAAAGTCTACTTCAAAAAAATGATTTGGATATTTTTTACAAAGCTTGAATTACAAAATATTACGCTAAAAGTTAGACTTCAAAGCAAGTGGATTTTATAACATAAAATATTTTTAATTTAGCCGAACGTAGAGTACGACCCTTTTTTCTACATAATTTTTTTTCGAAACATTTGTCGGTTAAAATCTTACTAAGATTATTCAATCTCAAAAAATATCATCTAAAATTGTTGTATTGTTTAAACGAATAAACTTCTGATGTTTTCGATTATTTGCAGTTAATTGTATTTTTCGAAAAAATTGACCAAAAAACCCCGAACCCGACTGGTCGAGCGTGTCCAACTTTCTACCGCCGTAAAATGTAACCAAAAATCTTTCTCCGGCTTTTGCTACTTCTTCGTGTGACTGACTAGCTTGATTAAATACAGACATAAGATTTCTTAAATTCTGTATTTACTTCCAGAAGTTTCATCGCAGCTTTCTTGCCCTTTCCATAAAGTGCTGATGTGGTATCACAACCAGTTACGGCGTGAGCAAAAAGAATATGATCTTTAAGTTCTCCCAATCGGTTCTGAAGGCAAGACAGTTTAACCAATGTAGAGGAAGTGTTTCTAGATCCCGGCTTCAAGAAAAACATATTCAAATCTGTACTAGCGAGTGATATTAGAAGTACAAGCACATCAGTATCTTCTGCAACAACGGTGATAGGAATACTAAGTGTTTGTGCTTCTGTAATTGCAGTTGTGACAATTAGTATCAGCGTCCGCTTCTGCTTGATAGCTTTTAATTCCTGATTTAGATAGTTTTCCACGCAACAGTGCTATTAATTGACCTTTATTGTGCGAATTGCTTAAAAAAGCGGCTTGCGTAGTGGATAAAAAAGTTGTTTCTTTTACTTCTAAGTTTGCTGAAATATTTTTGGAAGTTCTTCTCATCTGTTCTACTTCTTTGGTAGAATTACTGCTACTATAACCATCAAATACTACTTCAACTTGGGAGCCGTAGTGAGAAAGCAAGTAAGATTTGTATATGTCAAGGACATCCTTGTATGTGGCTGGCTTTGGCCAAACCACCTTATGCAGTAGGTGGCCACCATCAACTATGTAAAGAGTCCCTTCATTTCTTGCAGGAGAATCTTTATTCGCAACATCCAACAAAAGCTTTTCCAGAGAAGCCTTGTTTCCTTTCCTCATAAAAACATCGTCAAACAGAGACGGTGCTCGAGGAGCGAGCTCATAAGTCAAATAATCTTTGATTTCATCACTAGAGTCAATCACACACGTAATTCTATTGAAAAGCAGTTGAGAATTTACATCCACAATCTCGTCCCTTATTTTAACTCCATTCATCATAGAAGCTAAAGTTTTTACTTTGTTGATGCGTTTCAACTTTAGCTCCGCAAAGTTAACTCCAACCATGGAAGTCATTGCTCTCATTCCAACCTGCTTAGCATGATGGCAGTTTATAGTTTCATAAGCCACCATTCCACTGAATAAAGACACAAGATTTTTAGACTGTTTGAAAGGATCGTGATCTTTTAGCTAATTCACAAGCCCTTTGGTGTCAGCTTTGTCACGTGATTGTCTACTGTCACGAAGCTCGACGTGTTGCTTAGAGGTGTTACTTGAAACCCCACTTAAATCCTCAACCGCATCAGTAATTTGAATACAAGCTGGCATGGCCTGTACCCATGTTGCTAATGTACTTTCTGTTAAACCTCTTACTTGAGTAAGGCCACCCGTGATTTTCATGGATCGCATTAAAACCTGCTCTAAGGTCATATCTGTCCTAACACCACTCCAAAAGCGGTTCGAGCGCCGAACAGTGAAGAAACCGTCTCTAGTGAAGTTTTGAAATTCTGGAGAAGGCATGATGTCTTTTAGGTTTTCCATCTGCTGAAGATATATTTGAGCAGCTTTGGCGTATGGTAAATGAGCTGCTGCATGAAAAAAAGGTAGCATTTGACGTACAGAATGAAGGTGAAGCTCCCAATCTCCAGTTCTTTCGGCTCGCCAAACATTCTCATCAATGAATGTGGCAAAGTGAGGTTGAATTTTCAACATTCACAACTAACTCATCATTTTGAAGAACCTTTCTGTATAGTTCACAAACGTCTTTAAGCTCATCTTCACTATTTTCAATATCCTCTAAAAGGATCGATGTGAGTGCAAGTTCGGTGAGGTAGTGTGCTCGAAGGGCCCGAGCATAAGCGTGTCCTGTAAGCATACGTTCCACGGAGGACTTGGAATAAATTATGGACCATGGTTCTAGTAAGCCACTACCGGCCATGATGTTTCCTACAGCTCCCATGAAAGACATCAGCAAATGAAATCCTCCCAGTCGTGGAATAATCACGGAGAGTGGGATCTCTTTTACCGCTGCCGTTATCGATCTCTACTGATTTCATGTATAATGGCTGATCGAATGTGACGAGACAACACGTTTGACCACGACTTCGCGCTTCTTTAGCAGCAAACATTAGAGCAGTGTAAATGGTCGTTGGATTGCTAGGATCCATCGTAATGAATGGTACAGGAATGACCTTCGATATCTGGTAAGGTGTTTCATTTGTTGAAAACGACTTTTGCATATATCCATTCCAGCCTGGAGTGTTATTTTCTTCCTGCGTGGATCCGATAGCCCATAAAATATCAAGTAGAGTTTTAGAAGTAACAAATTCTGCACTTGGTTCCTCATCAGTGAATTGGGCTTTCGCTACAATATTCGTTAGACCTTTGACTTTCAGGGGCTTGTAGGCTATGGGAGTTATCTTTTCTGCCTCGTTCAACATTATGTCTGTGGTTTCTGTCAGAATTCTTGGTACTGCTGTAGAAACACTGACAGCACTTGAAGGTGTAACACACTTGATCCCGCCCATGCAATGAAATGTACCATGTCCATCGAGTGTACGAAAGTTAAAATCCGCGTTGTCAAATACGAATTGCAAGTAGACATTTTCGTCAACTATTGTGGAACCAGGGTTTCGTACCACTGCCCTTTCAAATTGAAGAACCTCTTTGTAGGATGAGCACAATCCAAGATTTGATAAAATATCTATGACATGTCTAGATCCATAATTGCTGTGAAGGTGAACCCCCAGACCAATTTGTACAGAAGAAACAAAGGACCGAGGACGAACCGCGCATATAATTGCGTGCTCCAGGGCGATAGACTTTTTTTCAGGTGCCTTCGTTAGCTCTTCTATAAATAGGCGAAGGGAATTTAGAATTAGTTCTGGATTGCCCCTTCTAAGTTCAATTTCGCTGGGATAGAAAGCAGTGTCGTAAACGTTTAATCTAATGTCTTCACGAATAGTATTAGCGGCAGCTTCAACAATTCTAAGGCGTTCTTCGTGATCATTCTCTTTTCTTTGGCTGTGCCAAGGATCTAGTAAAATGTGGTTGACCTTTTCTATGTATGTTACTATGGTTGGTTTTGGTGGCTGGTCAGTAATATAAATTCAATCTTCAAATGCTTCAGACAGTTTTCTTCTAAAATGTGCCTCGGTGTAACATGACTCTTCGTGGCAATTTTCTTGCAATTTGTCAAAGAGCTCTTTAAGAGTATATTGACATTCGTCATTATTGGAAATATAATCGCAAATTTTAGTAAATGCATTCGCAGCAGCTGAGTATTGAGGCCTAGTGCATGTAGATTCTTTTGATGCCTGACGTGTACTTCTACTAAAATTTCTGTGACAAGCGGAGTGGTAGCGAGCTTCGGCAGCTACCAGGTCTATTGTGTCACCGATTCTCGCGAGAACTTGAGCTCCCCATTCGTCGTTGAGATTCAAGGCAATTAACTGAAACGTGCCAATGATTTCAAGGGTACTCACTTCGCTAATTTTGCTTCTGTATTTTGCTGGTTTCTTGATTTCTCCACTTAGGTCAGCGTTGCCTCCACAAAAAATGCACAGTTTTTTAAAATCGAAAGTGTTGATCGTTGACCCTAGACATGGACCTAAACTTGTTACACATTTTGAAGTTGATGGTAGAGAAGTCAAAGTTTTTGCAATCGAATTAGAACGCGTATATTCTTTTCTGCAATTTTTGTGTAAAGTCACATTTTCCATATTAGCTATCTTCTGGTCGAGTCCATCTTGTCTTTTAACGCTGGCTTCTATGATCGTACTTAAGCCTCGAGTGACGCAAACTGTTTCGCCGATATCCAAGCTTGAGCCACAAATTAGGCAGTCCATTGCAGCTGGGCGGACTAGCCAAGTTAGTAGGTTGGCAAAATCCCCGGGGCCGTTAGCAAATCAAACTTTCGGGGTCGCAAGCCACGGAGAAAGTGACCGGTCGCAAAATATTTCTTAAAAATAGATCTGAGACACTAAAGTGGTGAAACTAGTACATAGCAATAAAACTAGGCATAAACGTTGAATTTGGGGCTTTAAATTTCTTCTCTGGTGCTTAACAAAACCGTTTGTTCCCACGCTATGCAATAGACCCATTATTAAATTCCTCCAGGGAAGCAAACACAGGAAGGGAAGGTTTTTTATCTCGTTCCAAGAGGCAACGCCAGACGGAACCCAAGTTCACTACACGCGGGAGGCTATAGCCAGTGCCTCTAACGGTGCTTCATGGTGCGAGATAAGAAAACAAACTGGCACTATGTGTTCGTTTCACTGGATGTAATTGATGGATTGGTCCACAAAGTCTTTATGTGAGTAATAAAAACGGTTTATAGGCACAATAAATCAATTCAAACTAAAATCCTAATACAAAGAATACAAAGAAACGTCGAACACGCATGCATTGAAGTTTCGATGCCAATTTGCAAATGAAATCTGTAGCTTCATTTAATTTTTTACACGTCAAAATCATTAATAAATTTTATTTGCCTCTGGAAATTTATTTTTAGGAACTTCCGTTTTAAAAATATATATTTTTAAAATTTTTGGACTTTTTTACCTTTTGGCAGCCATTTTAGAAAATGGCGACGACGCAAGCATCCTAGAGGTGGGGACTTTAATATATTTTTGGTTACGTCAAATACTACCTGTGTGCCAAATTTCAGCTTGTACCTAAAATTGTTGGGGTTCGGGCCATTTTTAATTTATCGGTCCTGAGCTACTTACTGTAGGTTATATCCAGAAATTCAATACTTTCTCATTTAGGAAAACACGCAGCTTTTATTTGGATAGTTCCGCGCTAGATATTTACTCACTCTGTATTATTTTAACGTTGGTGTTTAAATTTGAAAATTGCCTTTTCCAGTATGACGGAATTCGTTTCCAAGCACCCAATATTTTCGCGGTTGACCAAAACACACAATGGTCATATCGATATTATTGCGAAAAATTAACTCACGAAAGGTCTCGAAATAATTGAACGCATGAACGGACGAGTCCCTCTTCACCTCACTAGGAAGACCATTCCACGAGTTAATAACCCGTTGCGTGAAAAAGACACGCCGAGGCAGGGACGTACAGCGGAACTTGGCTGGGACCACTCCGGAGACCAGTTTATTATTTAGGACACTAGGGGGGTCACTGGTCCCAAGGACTAGTTTAAAAAATATCCTTATTTCTAAGTCTGGTAGCACACTATAGGTTCTTTTTTGGAGCACAGCCCACTCGATCCACGACGCAAGCTGCACGCGCATCTTCTTTAGTAGTTCGTGCTGTTTTCAATGGGTATTTTATACGGTGTGATTTTATTTACGTCGTAGACTCGTAATTATTAACAAACTGAAGTCTTCCTAAAACGGTATCAGTAAGTCAGAAGTCTCCTCGTAAAATAGAAATTCAGAAACATGCCTTCACGACATGTGCGAAGGCACAGGGTTCTGAATTTAGATTCATTCCTTGCCCAGTGTCAAAATACTATTCGTGATGTAGTAAGACTTCTAGAGTCAGACAGTGTCTCTTCAAATGTACTTGACTCTTGCGAAACAAGATTAACTCTTACTATCATGAACTTTGCAAGAACCCGTGAAGCCTTAGCTGATGAAATATTTTCATCTGTTTTGGATTCCTTGGTTGAATTAAGACGAGTTGTAGCTAATTTGGGAGCAACTAACCAAGAAGCTGAGCTCAATTTGGTGGTTCAAAGGGTCAGCTCTGGAGTAGGCGGACCACCGAGATATGATATTAAAAAAACCAATTAATGTTTCTTCTTCAATATAAATTTTCGGTTCCCAAAATTGCTACAATGCTACACGTATCTAAATCCACTATAAATCGAAGGATGGCGTAAGTTAATATTTATGAGATTTTACTTTTTAAAAGACCTTTCTTGAAAATTTGACGTCAAACCCAAAGAATTAAATTAGGCCTTGGTATAATAATAGAAAGCTTTATTTAATCCGAGATTAGACAATGAAAATAATTTTAAGACCTTTTTTTAAACGCGAGCAACTATATTTGAGTAAATGTATATACCTTTATATTTTTCAGTTATTTTGGTCTTTCAGTTCGAGGTTTTTATGTTTCGTTTGATGATAACGAATTAGATGAATTAATAAGACCAATCATCGAAGGAAACAGGCATTTGGGTGTTAAAATGATAATGTCTCAACTTGAATCACAAGGCTATTTTGTTCAGAGGGAGAGAGTTAGGTTGTCTTTACAACGGTAAATATAGATTCAAAGTTTAAAATTTGTTGCTTAACTCTTTTTATGCAAATCTTGATAAATAACGAATTATGTCAGACTCGATCCACTTGGACTAGCTCTTCGATGGAGTGATACAATTCAAAGACGTACCTATAGGGTAGCTGGACCAAACTCACTTCGGCATATTGATGGGAACCATCGACTAATAAGGTTAAATTTTAGATTTATTATATTGCTTTAGAATATATATATATATGAAGATTTTTCGTTAAAATACGGAGTAAAAATTCGAAAATTGAAAATCTGGTGTAGAAGATTTTTATGCATGACCAAGGGTTTTGATTAGGACTACTTTTTTAAATAGGTGGAAATTTGTAATTCATGGTGGGATTGATGGGTTTTCAAGGATGATAGTTTACCTTGGAGTAGAAACTAACAATAAAGCAAGAACAGTTCTTGAGCTTTTCGAAAAAGCTGTACAACGATTTGGTTTACCAAGTAGAGTTAGAGCAGATCAAGGCGGTGAAAACGTGCTTGTTGGAAACTTAATGGTTCAACAACGAGGTGAAAACAGAGGAAGCATAATTTACGGAAAGAGTGTCCACAACCAAAGAATTGAGAGGCTATGGGTCGATCTGTTCGATTCCAGTACAAATCACTATTATAACCTTTTCAAATTTTTGGAACAAGAAAATATTTTGGATGTCAACAATGAAAATCATCTTTACTGCTTACACGTGGCCTTCAAATCAAAAATTCAAACGAGTTTAAACGTGTTTCAAGAACAATGGAACAGACACGCATTGAGGACGGAACATAATTATTCTCCTTATCAGTTATATATTTCGAGAATGTTAACTGGAAATAGTTACTCTTTACATGAAGAACTGGACAATAATGCAGATATTGGTGACTATGGTGTTGATTGGAATGGCCCGCTAACAGAGGAAGATAGTGAGACAACAGTTGAGGTACCTGATGTTGAAAATCCCATACCGGAAAATCTTCTTAATGAATTTAATGAGCATATTTCAAGAAATGGAAATGTGGGGAATGATTATGGAATCAATAGTTTTCTAAGTGCTCTTAGTTTCATGAGAAATCATAATTTGTGAAATTTAAAAAAATTGATAATAATTTGTGAAATTTAAAAAAATTGATAATAATTTGTGAAATTTAAAAAAATTGATAATAATTTGTGAAATTTAAAAAAATTGATAATAATTTGTGAAATTTAAAAAAATTGATAATAATTTGTGAAATTTAAAAAAATTGAACAAATAAAATGCTATTAAAACTGCTTTCAAGAGCGTGGTATGAATTCTTTCAAGGGATAGTGATGTAGGAGAAAATTATTTTTAATCGACGAAGCTATTAAAATATGCACAAAAACACAATTACCCACTGAAACTCTAGCGTTAAATTACGATCAGACTGATTTGAACTCGCTAGGCTTTACTTCTACTTTTTAACAACAAAAAACTTTCCCGCGACCAATCAGCGGCCATTAATGGCAGCAAATTAAATCCCCTAAATCGATCATCCACGTAATTTGTCACGGCACAAAACTTCATTTCACAAATAACTTAATTCTAAATGGAGTTAGGCCTGGCGAGTTAAAATCTCATTTTGGTATTTATTCTTAAATTAACGCGAACGTTTTGGTGAGTAATCCTAATGGTTTTTATGCATACTTTAACCGCATATTCCTTGGAAATTATTTTTTTCCCTACTTCAGTATACCTTTAACGCGCATAAGCGCAATGACTTTTATTATTAAAATTACGTCTGAAATAGTTTTACAAGTTTAACAATAATAATTTGTTAGACCTTCAACCGCGTGGAGTACAATCTTAAAACAAGGTGAAAAGGAAAGTATTTGATTCTACACTTAAAAGTAATCCTAGTTTTCCTACTTCAATCTCAAGCCTGTTCCCAATGTTTTTCTTTTCTCGACGTACACCGTGATTTTTTAATTCAAATCGTGCAATCACTATGACGTCATTAGAAACTGTTGTAATAGGCCTAGGCTTGAAGTCTATTTTTAATCTATTGCTAAAAAACTAATCATTGGGTAATTGGAAAGAACAATCCAGACAATCAAAAATCTCATGGAGAAAGCCTTGAAATCTGGGACGGACCTCGATCACATTCTTCTGGAGTATAGAACCACGCCGAAACATAACTTGCCATCCCCTGCGGAAATACTAATGGGTCGCCGCCTACGCACACAGCTGACCGCCAATGAAACACTATTGCGACCACATTACCAGATATGGGCAACAACCAACACACTGCAGAAGAGGCATCAAGACATGGCACGACAGGCTGGAGAACGTCCAAATAGACCATTGCCTCATCTACGACCAGGCGATTCTGTCAGGTATATGGCAGGTCCAAAACAAAGGATACCAGCAAGGGTTCAACAACGCAACCATAATGACGACTCCTACATAATACGTGCAGAAAATGGGCGCCTATATAGAAGGACAAGAACGCATTTACGCCCTAATATTAGCTCGAAAACAGCCCATGAAAACCCAAGGCCAACAACAAGAACTCGACAACAACCTCTAGACGGAAAAGAAAATTCAGAACCATACATGATGATCAGACTACCGATCCGGAACCAAGTCGACCACGAAATTCCACCAGAACATGACGCAATGAGGGCAGAAGAAAGACCACAGAGAAACCAACTGTCAACACGAACCGGGGAACAAGGCCCACCATCATTCCCAAGTACCCGAGAGACCCAAAGCAACAAATATATTATTGCCAGACTGGAAGGATTCAGCCACCAAATCATTAGGAGCGGCAGGATATCAAAAAAGCCAGATCTCTTCTCTCCGTAAAAAACAAAAACAAAACAAAAGTTGTTGTAATAGGCCTAGGCTTATTACAACAGAAACAAGGTCAAATATTGAAATTCAAAATTATTATTTTACTGGCCAAACAGAGATTACTTTTACAATCAAAATCAAATAAAAAAAATGGCTTTTTTTTCTCCCCTAACATTTTAAATTACAATCGAAATCAAATAAAAAATGGCTTTTATTCTCCCCTAACATTTTAAATTACAATCAAAATCAAATAAAAAATGGCTTTTTTTCTCCCCTAACATTTAAATGACTATCATTTTTAATAAAATTATTTTAAACTAAAGCTTTGTTTATAACATTTGAACAATTATGAACTGTTGGAACTTTAACAGCATAAATTGCATCTTTAAGAATATTAAATATGTTCGGATAAATGAAATTGAAGTTTTTAAGTTTTTTCCCCTCTAACATTTAAATGCGTATCATTTTTAATAATAATATTTAAAACTAAAGCTTTGGTTATAACATTACTTGAACAATTATAAACTGTTGCATCTTTAAGAATATTGATTATGTTCAGATAAATGAAATTGAAGGTTTTAACTCCCCCCCCTAACATTTAAATGCGTATCATTTTTAATCATATTATTTAAAACTAAAGCTTTGGTTATTATAACATTACTTGAACAATTATAAACTGTTGGAGCTTTAACAGCATAAATTGCATCTTTAAGAATATTAATTATGTTTGGATAAATGAAATTGAAGGTTATAACTTTTAAGACTTCCTTTACCACATAAAAATGAGACGTCGTTTCTAAATATAATGAATTTGTTACTAAAAGTGTTTAGTACTTTCCTAAACACAATTCAAATGCATACCATGCCAAAGACAAAATAAAATTTTCTTTCTCTTGGAGAACCGCATCAAATAAGTCGGCAAATTCTTGGAAAGTTGAAAAGTTCTCGGACACAATAATATTTTGAGTACATGTTTTGGCATGAGGAGATCTTCCCAATCCTTCACCACGTTTAAATGACACCGATATTTGTTTTGGCAAAGATGACGTTCCTGTAACGTATTTCAGGAAAGTGGATAAATCCTTGACACTAAGATTTCTTATGTAGTTTTTCAAGAAATACAACGTAGTTTCCTGTTTGTTTGTTAAAGCATCTTCGTCAACATCGGTTTTCAAAGATTCAACCACTTTTTCAGGTGTTGGGCGCGCCATGATATACAGAGACTCAATTTCAGCTAAAGTTAAGCTTCTTAAAAACAATTCCTGGGTTTCAGTCAATCCATTAAAGATTTCACTCATTAAGAACATAGGTTTAAAAATCAGCTCATTTTTCGCAATCTTAATCATGTGGCAGTGAATTTTACTTTTGCATGGTATGCTTTGCAAATCATAATGCTGATAAAACGCTATTAACTCGTTGAATAGGTGATCCGAGAAAGTAGTCGCAGACAATGCTTGCATTGCCAGCTTTCTTTCAGCTGTTGTTAGATACAGCAAGAAATCTTCCATTAAAAGTTCGTCTGATATTTTATCTTTGTTATAGATTTTAGACATTAGCGTTGTACGGCATATTTCAGTTGGCAAAGCTTTCATTAAAGCAATATAGTGGCCAAAAATTAGACCAATTGTTTTAAATTTATCATTATCTTCTTGCCTGGAAAGTGGTAAGAAAGGCACTTTTGCATCTTTAAAACAACTATCCCAAAATAGGGAAAATGCTTCACGCGTTACGCCTCCAAGATCTATTCCTTCTTCTCCCAGGAAAGTGACGAATAAAGTTTTTTGAGTTAGTAAACTGTTGTTTTCATATAACTGCATCATTTCATTGTAAATGGATTCTCTCTTAAAGTACAAGTGTTCTGAATATAAAATTCCTGTCTGATTAAGCGATCCATTGAAGTTGTCTACAAAAGCAAGGATTAAAATATTTAACCTTTACTAACAATAATAAACTTATGTTAAAGTGTGCATTCATAGGTGAGTTTCGTGTTCAATTTTCATAATTATTTTGTACCTGGTGGAACTAAAACACACTTATGGATATACCATAAACCTGTGCTGTGAGAGCCTCGCTTAGACCAAAAATTAACATTAAAAACCCTTTTTTTACTATGAGAATTTTTGGACCAAACCAAAACACTTGCCACCTATAGCTCTGCCAGGGATAAAATACCATCCAGGTGTGAAAAAGGCAAACTGATATACCAGTTCCACTTATTATGAAACGAGAGACACATGGATACAATCAGAAGTCCATAACCCCATTCTAAGTACCTAGTTGTAACCGAGGAGGGATAATAAGATGAAGTTGCGAAGTGAAGAGGCGGGTGGGTTCCTCTCTCTAGAATCTCTCTTGCAAGGACGTTCACTTGGCTATTGTACCTTGCTCGTACATTTCTGAGCTCGCATGTGTCAAATTTAAAAAACAGCCTTGAATTCTCTAAGTTTCTTGTTGCAACTCTTTATTATTCGCCGTCTTTCGCTCGGAAAAAGTGTGGTGCTAGCGTGGCGGCATGTGACTGCATTAAGCCTTAAGGCTGATTAGGGAAAAGCTTCGCTTTGGCACTCCGGGGGTCATGGAATTCCGACACTATAGTCCCAAATCTATCATCCCTTTATTTCAAAGTTGTATAAGGAACATTGAAAACCCAAAGAATATTTAAAGGGACTTGCCAGAGCTTATGGGGATGAGGAGGGGGGGATCAAAATGTTAAGCACAGTGGCGCCACCAGGATTTTTTTAAGTTAGCTAAACATTTT
This sequence comes from Phalangium opilio, assembly GCF_054372755.1. Classification (NCBI taxonomy): domain Eukaryota; kingdom Metazoa; phylum Arthropoda; class Arachnida; order Opiliones; family Phalangiidae; genus Phalangium; species Phalangium opilio. The sequence goes on from NW_028324205.1 coordinate 1,621,796, forward strand.
TAGGCCCCCTAATCTTGCCCTCGCCCATGGTTTCAGTGGCTAATCAAAGGGAAAATTTATGCCCTAATGGGGTTAAAACGATTCTAAGTTAAATATAGGAAAAGTGGCCACCCCGTATTATACACCCTTCTACTTTCTTTCAACAGTAGTAAAGTATATAACAAAAATCAAACCATTTGACGAATCAGAGAGTGGCCTTTCAGGAACAATATAGAGGCAAGATCTTTTCAGAGTATTGTTCTTTTTAATTGCATATGGCGTGTTATCGCTATCAGAAAGCTTGATAAGATTTCGTTTTATATCAGACTTGCTAAGGTGAAATGGTACTCCTGAGAGGGCTGGATACAACGCCGATAATTGATTTTTGAATTGCTCTTCTGTTGAGTTAAGAGGAAATGAAACTTTGGACCTTCCATGATCACCAACTAGAGCTCGGCATTTTCGATCAATTATCCACTTTATTTTATCTTTATCCATACCCGAAAATTATCCACAGAACTTACATGTTAAATCGTATTATAATCCACAAATTTGTTTATAAATAATCGGTTATCCACCAATTTGTGGATAATTGATCGAAAATGCCGAGCTCTATCACCAACTTTCTTGAAAGGACCTTTCAAGTTCAATTTTCAGAATTAGAAGTTGGTTTTTAACAATTTAAAGAGAGAATTAAATGGAAAATAGAAGCGATTTTTTATCGATTCTTCTACTAATTATAAGACCAACCTGCATAGAGAACTTTCCAAGAAATACAGTCTCGAAATGATTTTAAAATTACAATTGGTTTGAAATTTCATCGTGTCAGATGTATTTTATCGCAAGATCCGATAACATTTACGCGCAATGCGACAATCGTGGCGCGAGAAATGAATCATGACACGAGAATTCTGTTAACAAAAAGGCGTGGAGTTACGCGATTGGTTGGAGGTGCTTATTTCAAATTATCCACGAAATTTCAAAATAATTTGATTTTAAAATCATTCGGAGGTATTTACTGTATGTTTCACATTGGACTTATAATTAGTAGAAGAATCGACAAAAAAATCGCAGGATTTTCCTTTTCACCCTTCCTTTAAAAAGGGTATTCTAATTAAGCCTCTTTTTTTAAATTGTAACATTTTCAGCAAGCACTCAAACTATCGGTCAAATATGACTGCCAACTCCACTTCCAAAATTAATGGAAAATTTACGTGCTTTTTTCAAACCCTGCTGATACATTTTCACCTTCGGTCCCATTTTAGGGATTTTAATAATATAGGGAGCTAACATTAGCGAGCTTGGAACATCACACTTTTCAATTTAGTATCATTCTATTTAATTTTGGTGGCATTCAATGACTGGAAGTGAAAAAGTATTCCACTCACAAATATTACACTTAGTTAGGGCTGTATGACTTCAGACATATCCACTACCTTTTCTAATTGTTCGCTCCCCATAGTTCTTAAAGCAAAGGGCGGCCCGCCTTCGGAACCAAAAATCGTCACTAGATGGGGCTAGGATCGGAGATAATTTATTCAGTCTCAACTAGTGCATTAGGCACCATTGGTCAGTTTTTTCCAAGCACCAAACACCACGGCTTAAATAAAGTAACCAATTTTTAGCATTGAAATGATGTTAAGATGTTAGTCTCGTATCGCTGCATTGTTCGCCTCTCAATGTAACGGTCGCAATTTAAACTCGCGAGTCCCACCGGTTATAGCTCGCGACGTCGCGTTACCTTCGTGACAGCTTACTTTGTCTAAGTTACTTGTGTATGTTTGGGAAATTCTAAATTTTCTCAAATGATATTTTAAAATTCTCGAAATACCACAGTATTATTGGTTTGTGGTTATGCCTCCTAAAAGTGAGTACCGAATTTAATTTATAGTATTTTTGAGTATTAGTTTTAAAAGCAAGTCTTACGATTACCATTAGGTACAAAAAATAAGATAAGCCTTGGTGATGCTTTCGAAACATTTAGGGAAGAGCGGTTAAAGCTCAAAGTTACCAATGAACAATTCGCGACTTTGTTGTTGAAAAAATGGACGACTGGCTCAATCACGAGCAATGTTGTACCACAAAATAGTACTACTAGTATTGGTATTCAAACAGATATATTTGTAAAGGTGGGTTCTTCCTCTATCGGAACAAATACTGAATTTAGCTGTTTAAACCCAAAAACGTATCAGCGTACAAAAAAACCGACTAGTAAGTTTACACTATAAATCAAGAGTTAAATTATGGTATTGAGCTTTTTCTTTTTACTTTAATAGAATTACCAACCCATTTGGAATATGGACTTGCACTAGAGTCCGATCTTGAGTCCAATGGTGAAACTCCTGAGAAATTTAAAGAAATGTTTTCTACGCCATGCAAAAAAGTCAAATTAGACTTGGCAAATTTCGAACTTTCTCCCATGTAAGCTAAATACCATATTTGTATTACAGTACGTCATTATCTGTTTTTGTTTTTTAACTCTTTAATTACTATAGAGTTAATGACATTGAGAACGATAGTGAGATTGATAAAAGTCGATTAGCTACGGTGGAGGAACATGAAATGGCTTTGGGATTAGAAAACATTGGGTTAACTATTTTTTTAAATATATATGATAATTTTCTGTTTAAGGCGAGGCTTCATAGATTTACAGATTTTCAAGCGACCGTAACTCGGTTTCTACACATAGTAGCCTATTCTTATTATGTTTTTCGTAATTTAGATTGACTTTGCTAGGGCATCATATAGTCTAAACCTTGATAGCTATTTTTTTAGTTTTAAGCATGATGCCAGAAGCAAAAGTATGCTTCGGACAAACATTGGTCATTGCCAACAGATTTTCTCTGAGAGTTGGACTCTTTTGTAATGTACTTTAAAAGCTTAAAAGTAGGGTATCATCATGTAGAAATTTAATCGCAATAATGGTTCATTTGTTATTGACGTTGCTAAATGACTGTAAAACAATCAGCCCAAACGTTTCAATTTACATTTTATATATTTTTAATACACCTAGCCATCAAAGAACAGACCGTCCTACGCCCAAGGAAAAAAGTAATCACTCTAAGTGAAATCATCTTTGAGATATAGATAGTTTGCACACATGGATAATTCATACCATTTACAACCGGAGGCTGGGATACCTTATTGTCCTCGAGGTATCCCAGCCTCCGGTTGTAAATGGTATGAATTATCCATGTGTGCAAACTATCTATATCTCAAAGATGATTTCACTTAGAGTGATTACTTTTTTCCTTGGGCGTAGGACGGTCTGTTCTTTGATGGCTAGGTGTATTAAAAATATATAAAATTTAAATTGAAACGTTTGGGCTGATTGTTTTACAGTCATTTAGCAACGTCAATAACAAATGAACCATTATTGCGATTAAAATTGCACACGATGATTTCCTAGTTATAACATAAGTATATTAAAAAAGAGGCCGTTCCTCGGAGTAAATCAGTTAACGAATGTTTTCTCAAGGATCTTTTCACTTCTGGCATCATGTTTCAAATTAAAAATAAACTAAAATAAAATAGATATCGCCTTTTAGATGCTAGGAAAGCCATCTTAAAAAACAAGACCAGATGAAAATACGATTTCTAGAATACCAGTTATGGACGCTTGAAAATTCTTTGATCTTTCAGGCTTACTTCCATTCAAATTATTTGAATTTTTTAACTATAATCTGTGTCAGGGAGGAAGATGCAGATCCCTTGAATTTTTCTAATGCATTTACTGATGGTGGAGAAGAAAATGATGAAGAAAAAGTGATTTCTTAAATCCTTCTATTGATTTAATAACGGTAACTTAATAATTGGTCATTTTTAAAGATGCCATCTGAATTCGGGGACTTCCCTGACCATAATGATTATGACTCGCTTTTAGTTGAACAATGTGCAAAGGTATACGCTTATTGTTGAAGCGTTTTTGTTGAGAATTATATAGTTTTTTTACATGAATGATAGTTTAGTTTACTCCTTTCAGGCAGAGGTAATTCCAGAAACGAGAGAAAGTGTGGTCGGCAGTCAAATGGCTTTAGTTCACGTACCCACATTATTGGCATTAGTAAAAAAAGCTTACAATTCTCATTGTTACATTTGTGGAAGTTCTATAAACTATACAACACAATACATGGGAACTGCTATGAAGGTGACATGGTGCTGTAGTGAGACAGATAATTCTGCGAGGCATAGCAAGGTACAAATATTGTCACTATAATAATAGTTTTTTACTACATTTTTTACCTTATTATTTATTTAGGGTAATTGGGCAACGCAGCCAGTTATTGATGGACTATATTCTGGAAACTTAATTATCGCTGCTAGCATTCCATTTTCCGGGAATATGTATGGAAAAATAGGGATGTTCATGAGAACTGCTGGAATCCTCTTTTTCAAAAAGGACACCTACAACAAGTAAGACTTTTTATTGGTTTTACAGGGTTCTTACGGAATCTGTTTAAGTCGGGGATATGGAAAATAAGTGAAAAGTCAGGGATTTAAATCTTTTTAAAAAATGCAACAGTGTCAGTGATTTCGTTTTGTACATCAAAACATGATTGCTTCGAGCAATGCTAAATATGAGCTAAGTGTATTTATGAAGTGGGCTCTGGTTAAAAAAATCGAAAAACCACTTTAATTTCACTATAAAAAAATTTTAGTATCTATGCGTGATGACTAGTTTCACCTTACTTCGAAGGCATCCTCAGGTGTGGTTAACAGTCTTTTCGCCCGTATCAATTTTTGATTCCGTTACTTCCCGCCTGTCGATTGTAAACTCGTCCTTTTTTTGGTTTTTGTAACAAAGTTCACCGACATAACTGGCTATTCAAGTAATTTTTTTGGGTTTCTGTTTTTTTAATTATTTGTAGGTATTCTCTTAAATTTAGCTTAAAGTAATTATCTACTGTGGCGATGGATTTAGCGTTTGCAAACAGAACAGAGTGGTCATTTCCCATGCTTATATGTTCGGCTAGTGCTGATGAATAATGTCGTTTTTTATGTTCATTGAACCGGAAACGGAAATTGCGTTTGGATTGTCCAATGTATGATTTGCCACATGAACACGGAATTCATACATCGGACAGTCCAAACGCAATTTCCGTTTCCAGTTCAATAAACATAAAAACGACATTAAAAATAACAAGTCCTATTCATCATCGCTAGGAGAATATATAAGCATGGAAAATGACCACTCTGTTCTGTTTGCAAACGCTAAAACCATCGCCACAGTAGATAATTACTTTAAGCTAAATTTAAGAGAATACGTACAAATAATTAAAAAACAGAAACCCAAAAAAATGACTTGAATAGTCAGTTATGTCGGTGAACTTTGTTACAAAAACCAAAAAACGGACGAGTTTACAATCGACAGGCGGGAATTAACGGAATCAAAAATTGATACGGGCGAAAAGACTGTTAACCAAACCAGAGGATGCCTTCGAAATAAGGTGAAACTAGTCATCACGCGTTGATACTAAAATTTTTAATTGTGTAATTAAAGTGGTTTTTAGATTTTTTAACTATTACCTTATACACAAGTGTCATTCTACACTTATTTATCTGGTAAGCATTGGGATATTGGCAAAAGTTGGTCAGGGATAAGCTGGAGAAGTCCGGGATTTTAAATATAAAAACTACGTACTATCCCTGTTTTAATGTAAAGCACAATGAATAGTCCTATGCGAATACTCTGATTAAGGCAGAATAAAAGCGTAAACAGGAAGGGATAAATGGGCCAAATTTCTAGCTATCTCTCCAATCCACCAGTAGGTCCTGATTTCATATCCCCCCTGTGTAATTCATCATTGGTTCTCACAAACCCGTACCAGCGCGTCGTGAATGGCGACAAGAAGTGAGAGAAAAAAGTCCTTTTACATTTCCCTCCTGTACTTTGAAAGGGGGAGCAAGATTTTCACGCGCGTCGACCTAGAATTTTTAGCTTTTCCTTCAGGTCAAAAACTTTTGCTGAAATACTGTACCAACAATGGAAAGTCTATTATAAACCTCTAAGATGAATGGAAACCTCTAAGATGAATGGTCCATTCTCAGGAGATGTAAATATTAGCCATACATAATTTCCAACCACTCGGGCAAAAATAAACGGCCCTCTGTAGAAACGTTCAATTTTATTTATATACCCATATTTGTCGCAGTGACAATCTCCCCAAAAATTATTCGACAAAGTTTAGAAACAGTATTTATTGTGGGAAAAAAATGGTGATATATGTTAGTCTGGGTAATAGCCTCTTCGGAAACCTTTGTATTCCCCGTTCTCACTGGGAAATCGAGCACGAATTCTTAGCACAGCGCAAGCTGGCAAAACAAGTCTATTTCCCACGCCTAAGCGACCGTACAACCAAAGGCAAAGATTTGAGTACGCAGCAAATCTAAGTCTGTTGTTAGCAATGTCCAACATATCTCTCTCTAGTAGTAGTTCATTTCTCATCCTCATGTTCAAGACTAAAACAAACGGCTCTAGGCAAAGCATCCTAAATTCAGGAGTGGTGGTAATGCACATGGGATCCCGGCAGCACTTATTTTCTATCACCGTGGGCATTTCCCGGCATTGCCCACAAATGCATTTTTTAGGACGAGTGTGGCTAAATTTTTGCGTTGGTGACGGTACATCTGATGTTTCAGAAATTTCTGGAACTACATCTAATGGTTCCATGATTTCTGATTCTAAATCCAAATTATCAATTTTTTCATAATTAGGATTGTCCCGCTTCCATTCTTTCCACTCCTCCTCTTGAGCTTCTATTTCCGGTTCAGTTGGGCCATCGATTTCGCCTAAAACTTTGGGTTAGAAACAATGAAATAAAATTTTACAAATGCATTAGGAAGCCTCGTTGCAAACATTACGTCCATATATACCTTCTTTCGCCAATGTATCAAATTCGGGAAGTATTTTGCTGACTTTAGTCAATAGCGCCTCTTTAGCATCTAAAGGCATTCGATCAATAAGCGCCTAGAATTAACATTATCAAGAAATAAGAACCATGAGTATTTGCTTGTTCCCAAAAGAAAAATAAATAATGATTTTTTTGATTACCTGCAAACGCGCGTGATGACTCTCTAAGCTAGTTGTTAAATTTTCCATATATTTCGGATCAATGGCGCTCATTGCTTCCTTTAAAACTTTGTTCCCTGTCTTTCCTCTTTTTGTAGTCGTTTTCCTAACAGCTTTCTTTTTGGGCTGCTCTGTTGGTAATTCCAGCTTCTTCTGTAACAATTCAGAATTAACACAATTTTTAACTTCACTATAGGCCTAGTCTCTCTTACCTTTTCAATTTCTTCGTCTGATTCGTGAAATGATGCGTGTGGTATGAAATCTTCATCCTCAGTATCACTCTTCTGAACTATTTCGTCATCATCATTACCCAAAGAATCTTCATTAAGTATTTCCTCCTCTTCGACTAGAGGTTCATATACTTTTGTTGATTTGATCTTCTTAGTGTAGCTTACTGACTTCTCTTTGTTCACACAAACTAACTGTTTTTTACCGACTTCCCCGCATGTGCATGTTTCAGTGCAGGGTTTATCGAGACTTTTGCAGGGACACACGTTTCTTCCTTTTATTCGACTGCAATTATGCTTACACGAGCAACTTACAGCCCAGGCCTCTGTTGACCCCCTTTCTAACGGAATATTGTCTCCAAATCGCACCAATTCCATAATTTTTTATGGTTTTCTCGGTAATAAATATAGGATAAATGTTGAGAACGTTTTCCTTGCTAAATTCTAAGCGCCACTAATTCGCCAATACGCGAAACAAAAGAGAACATTTACTGCCCCCTAGGTACAGTCTTTAGCTCACTCGATCGCGCTAACGACGCTATAGAGAGCTACTGAGAGGGGAGGAGGTCAAATATTGGCTGACGACTTCCAATATGGTCGCAAAAATAATATTTCTTATGGTTCTTTTCTTTTTCTTTTTAATTATATTTCTATTTTGGTAAAATCCTATGTTCTCGTGATACAAATAACATCGAGAGTTTAGTTCCAACGTATTTATCATATAAATAAAGTCTTGGAAATATTTTTAATAACTATTTACTTCCAATTTCGTTTGCACCAGTGTATCTGAATGAAATTCGAGTGTTATCACTGAATCTATCATTATTTTGGATATATTTCGATACGTTGAAACAGACCTCCCATTAAATTTTCATGTAATTTAAATAAATAGAACAGAGGATATTGCCCAAAAAACCTCACGGCCTTCCATAATTTTAGCCTCATTTGAATTTCCCGCTTTTATAAAGCGAGCAGATTGTGTGATCGATTGGGCTATGCAACAGCGGAATGGTTAGAGTGGGAATATCTTTTCTTCTTTGCTGTGAGTCATCCGAAGGGGAGAATCAGTGTTATAAAGGGGAAATGAAAAAACGAGGCAGATCCCGCTCGACTAGACTCTAGAGGGCTTCTCCCACACGTGACGGGTCCCAACCACCCCCAGACGCGCGCTCTGCCCAAGGTTCTTATAGAAAACTTCGTACTCTATAGTCTCTATAAGTGAATGCATGCGCGACATAGACTGTAGGCTGGCTGTCTATACGGGAGGGGGGTTAGTGGTAAATGGGGAAAGACAGTATCGTGGCTGCGTTCAAGAGAGAAAAACTCAGCCTAGTTTTTTTTTTGGAATTTTATCTTGGGAAAGTCAACGAAGTAAATGGGCGGGAGGGAGGCGCGTTGGATTTGAATGCCGACTGAAGTTTTTGCGCGAGCTAAGTAAACGTTACTTTCTTGCGTAGTTATAAATCTAGACACATTATAGATGTTTCAGGCCATGATTATGAAAGAATTATTAGTGGTAAAAATAATCTAAGTGACTTTCAGAAGAGTTTTGAGGTGGAATTCATAAACGTCGGACGCAACGCAATTTAGTACAGGCAAAAGCAGGGCGTCGTGCGCAAAAGGCGGAAGTTTGCGCACGACGCCCTGCCTTTGCCTGTACTAAACTGCGTTGCGTCCGACGTTTATGAATTCCACCTTTAGTCCAATAACTTTTGAAATAAATTAATTGTTACTGAATGAGGTTTGGCCTTGGTTCTTTGGGAGCTCCTTGAAAACTCAAGTGGATCTACGTATATAATTTGGCAAAAGTGGCAATTATTAGTTTTAGACCTATATGCAATCATACACAATAGATTATCCGAGGGGTCCGACATTCCCAAAAAAGCGTACTGGATTTCGCGATTTCGCCAAAGATTTCGTGATTTCATCTTTGATTTCGTGATTTCATCTTTGATTTCGTGATTTCATCTTTGATTTCGTGATTTCATCTTTGATTTCGTGATTTCATCTTTGATTTCGTGATTTCATCTTTGATTTCGTGATTTCATCTTTGATTTCGTGATTTCATCTTTGATTTCGTGATTTCATCAAAGATTTCGTAATTTCATCAAAGATTTTGCGAGAAGCGTACGCGATTTGGTGCAAATGTTGAACCCCTCGAAATTATCACTCTAATAAAACTGCTGCATGGGAAATGACAATGGAAACGATGTTAATTTACCATGCATTCTGACATACATATTTTTGGGATGTACCTATGTCACTAGAAAATCCACAATATGGTTTCCTACTTATAGCTATACAAACATATATCTTATCTTTTAGCTACCAAGATCATTTTATAAGTCCTGCAGTGGATGAGTTTTGGATTGAGACCCAGAAGGAAACATTTGAGGAACTAGCCAATAAGAACCTTATTGTGGCTGGAGACGGCAGAAATGATTCCCCGGGACATTCTTCTATGTATCTCAGTTATACAATGGCTGACACGGAAACACATAAAATACTGTCAGTTAAAACTCGGGATGTAAGGCATGCAGATGGGAAGAGTGTCAACATGGAAATTATGGGTTTCGAACTAGCAGCTGCGGAAGTTCATGAATTAGGCCAAAAATCAAACACGAAGGTGGTGGAGATAGTAACTGACGCGCATTGCCAAATAAAAAAATTATTAGGTATTTATTTTTGGAATTTAGTTTTCTTTGGCTTTTTTAGTTAACTATTACTATTATTTGTGGCTGTCCTTATTGCAACATATCTGTAACATCCATGAATGGAATTTGCCACTGGGTTTTGGTGCCCCCACTTGTTGTATGCATGAGGATCTAACACCTGAACAAATTGAACAGCACCAATGGTTAGAATCCAAATGTGAACAATTTAAAGAAATTAGGACCATTGTGACACAGAAATATGTTCTAAATAACTTAAGTTATTACGCAAATTTTAGGTAAGATTTTGTGGGAAAAAACCTTTCTGTTACATATCATTGTATGTAAAATTTCATATACTGTTGTAGGCACAATGGATTTCTGGAAACGTATCATAGTATGATACTAAAATACGCAAGTAAACGTTTTGCTTTCAGGTAAGGGTAACATAATTTAATTAGATGTAATTGTGAAATATAATTATATATCAATATTAGCTATAAAATATATGACATGAGAGTGAAGTTAGCAGCAATTGATCACAATCACCATACTGGCCGTGCTGAAGCCAGGTCAAAAGATGGATCACAGCAGTAAGCATTTTTCGAGGAGATAGTCGCGTGGATTGTGTGTGCTTTGATTTCGCGTCATGTATAAACATGAACCGGTTCATAAACCAACTGGAATGGTCAGGGAAAAATATTTTGAAGGGAAATTGAAAGTCTGGATAACAGTATCAGGGTGACCAGAAAATGTGTTGCCTGGTATTTTATCAGAGCCCCAAAATTCGCGTAGCTCGCTCCGGAACTTACATAAAATTAAATTCCAACAAAATAGTTTACTTAAATTTATAACAATAACTACTCTTTCAAAAGTGATGCGAGTACAGTTAAAATTATAGTTCTATTGTGAATATGTTATCTCTCTTGATTTACAGGTTTTCTAAATGCTACAGTAAACGTAGTAAAGCATGGTTTACTGTTAAAGTTTACGAAGCCAAGTCTTACTCATATATGGACAGGCTTTTGTTAAAAGTATTTGAAAAACGCCATATTTTCAGTGTGAGTAAATATAATTAGTGTGCCCAGAATTAGTACAGAAGAGATGCAAATTGACCTCAAACATTGCAAGAGAACGAGGGGTTAGTCTTTTGAATAATCGGGTGTACAAAACCGCAGAAATTGATTACTTGATTTCTAGAATACTTAGAAAATCATCAGTAATCAAAATCATTCTTGTGAGTAATTAAAGGTAATGAGAAATCTCCTATAATCACTGAAAATTACGTGAAATCTTGAGAAAATCAGAAATAATCACATGATTTTCTAGTATTCAATGTAATCACCTCGGTAATTGCTCCTTTCGTGAAATAATCACACATAATCAATCGAGGAATTCGAAAATCCAAAATAAAAATTATAATCAATGAAATAGAAATAATCACCAAAAACCACCGGAATAATGGATTTAAACAGGAATCACGAGTAATCCGCGGCAATAAACGTAATCAGAGAAATCAAGGAATTCGTTCGAATTTTGGTGAATGACTAGCCCCTCGCAAGAGAATTGCTTTTTTTCTTTCCCAATGAAAACAAGCTGGTCCAGCAACCAGGACATTTTTGCACACCCAATCAATTTATAGGACATTGGTCCAGTGAGGCAGTGACCCCTATAAGTGTCTCAAAGTTATCTTATTTCCGTCCCTGCTTAAAATAAAACCGACGAAATAAATCACAGCTATAAAAGGTTGAATTGGGGCGGAAATAAGTCAAATACTTTGAGCCTCCTGGAAATTCGCGAGAGCGCAAATAAGCAGAACACTTGAAATGTATCCAGGGACACTATTCTCTAAAAATTTCAATGATTAAATACCCAAATCCAAATGTAAACATTAGGGTTGGTTCCATAAGGAGAGAGAGCTTAAAACCCTATTCTCTAACCCAAATCCAAATGAACATTTGAATCTCCCGCACGTACATAATTTACGATACCCCTGATAACGCGCGCGGTCTCTAGAGCCGCACCAATACGAGGTTACTAACCCGCACCCCGCGAGAGCGCTCGGCATTCGAGGGATCAGGCAACTAGCGTAATACGCTTCCCATCGTACACGCTCAGATAGACTTTATTACGGAGCGGCTTTCCCCACGACAACTAGAAACGCACGACGCCATTCGAGGGATCAGGCACTGGCGTATTCCCCCGGTATTACCTTTTTGGTGGTTTTATTGCCGTAAATTCGGGAGATATGCCTTTAATCCGTTCTAATATTGAAATAAAACTGTAAAAAGTAATCCCGAGTGTATTTCCGCGTTAAAGGCGTAATACGCTTCCCATCTTACACCCACAAAAAGACTTTATTACAGAGTGGCTTCTCCCTCGTCAATTGTCCCGTATAGAGACTAACATTTTTGCATCCGCCAGATGGCGTGTGCAAAAATAAAAATGTACTGATTTGGGATATATTTTTCTCTCTGTGAAACGCGCTTTCTTCCCCCTCGTCCTCAATCTCGACTGTAGTAAATGCACTCTTTCATATAAAAATATTACAGGGTACTGCGTTTTACTTAATTTTTTGGTATTATTTACAGGGTAATATGAAAAAAAGGGGGCTCATTGAACTTGATGACCCGAAACTTATACACAAAAACAGGGGTATGGTAGATTGCCCACCAAAGTCAACATTGATTGAAATGCATCAAAGCCGTTTCGCCGCAATTAACACGGCAACTAAAAATTAAAATTAATGTAATATAATATTAAATAGGGGGGTTGATAACATTAAGGTTTAAAATTAGATTAAAATGTTTCCTTGGGGTTGACAATAAATTAAAAACTATTCTCGGAAATTTGGTCTTTATTTCTTTGCTTCAAAGTTTTGCGCCTACAAGTATGTATTAAAAATTTAAATAGAAAATTAGAAAACAACAAATACCCCATATAAACCCGATTGTTCATTGAAACTAAGCTTCATTTTAATGCTTTACAAAGTATCTTTGTTTGAGAGTTTCTCCGAGCAAAATGCCAATTGTAAAATGGCTCGAGTTAACCAAATCTAAAAACAAAAAGGCTCCCTCTGTGAAAATTCAGTAGCCATTTAGGGCAAGAGCCTCCTGTTATTTCACTGTTTACTAAGTAGTTTGGAAGTCCAATCATTTTAATGAAAAGCTATTAAAAAATGCCAGGAAATCCAAAGTTGAGAAATTATAAGCGAGATACTTGAAAATTATGGGTCTCTGAACTGTACAAAAACGCAAACTTCGCAAAGTAGCTCACCGCAACACCAAATTTTTCGGTAGGGTGAACAAACCTGCAAAAGTCACTTAGCCAATCTCAAAATAGCTCTGTTGTCAAAAGTGCACCACGATGAAAGAACAAGAAATTAGTTTCAGGTCTAATTGTAAACGTCCAACAATTATTACCAAGATTCTTAAATTGTGTTTTGATGGCTCAAGAACATTTTATTTTATGAAGGTTTAGTATTACAAGGTTCGCGAAAAATTCTTAGTAACTTCTATAAGTGGATAGTAAAAGCTCCTTAGCTTTGCCCTACTTTAGAATAATTTAGAACTTACTTCATTATTTGGATTAGATCTCTGAAAGTTCGAAGTAAGTCCTGCCAGTTAAATACTTCACTTACAACGGTATCCCTTATAAAACACGTTTTAGTTGTTTATTTAAGGGCACAAGCCACTATCACGGCTATTCCATTCCTTTTCCAAAAAAAAATCTTTCGTATCATAATAGGGAACTCGTGAAAGAGCATAAAGACACGGAGTGCCGCCATTTTTAAAGATAAGACCCCGTCAGTCCGTCACCCCCCAAAAAAATTCATTCAAAATAAGCCAGTGCTGAACATAAGCCTTTTTTCGAAAAAAAAGGTCTGAATTGAACTCGAACTGTACAGTTCCTCAATTTACCGCTGGGTGGTGTACCAGTACAGATAGTGATTCTAGTGTACTGCGGGAAAGATATCAAAGGGGCAACGATGGGGCCGCCCTTTGCTTTAAGGATTTCACTAGGTGCCCCTTTTGGAGCCTAAATTTAACAGACAAGTGAATGGAGACTAGCTATGTTAATTAGTTAAATACCCCTTTTGTTTAGTCCCCTCAATGGAAACTACACTATTTCTTTATACCAGCCAATTTAAAAAGAGGTGAAAATGTGATAAATTACCTATTCCACGTTTAGCGAGTTCCTTCATCTTCAGGCCAATTAAATTGTTCCTTGGTTTGTCTAAACAAGTTACTGCGACATTTAAGCATTTTGGGGGAGTATTACGTGGCCTCACAATATTAGTGGTACGAGAACGATCAAGCTCATCTCTAAACATGTTGGATATCTGAAGAGCTGATAGTTGCTGAGATTGCGAAGTTAGTTGCTGAGATTGCGAAGTTGTTGAACAATTAGAGGTTGCTTCTGATGAGTTCCCCACATGCTGTCTAGCATTATTCAGAGCATTTAACGCTCTTTCGGCTACAGTACTAACTTCCATCAGAAAGACTACTTCCTTTGTTGTAAAACTCTGGCAGTCTTTAAAGAACAATCCCGTTAGTATTTTTGCCGCCAAAAACAACCTCAGTCCTCACTCGAGGGAGTCGCGAACATTCCAGAACCAAGGGGGGGTGAGCATACATACCTTTGTTTCCAAAAACGTGACCACTGAGTCGTCTGCTATGTCGTCTTGGTTTTGTTTTCTTATAATTTCCCATTCCGAATCTCCTTGGAGAGGAGGCAGGTTTACGGATTCATTTATGCCACTTAATTTTATTACTTGAACTAGTTTTTTATTCAAAAAAAGAGGATCACTGATCTATTACAACTGTTTATTAAATCGAAATGATTATTAAGACTAAAGGTTCTTTTTTGGAGCACAGCCCGCTCGATCACGCGATCCACGACTCAAGCTGCACGCGCATCCATAAATAAGTTGGCAAAGGCTTACAGCTGAACTGACACACAATTGTTAAAATAATAGTTTTTAATTCGGCGATTCTACAACCGAATTTACCTCATTTTCAGTAATTGAATAAGGTTTACCGAGGTCCCGTAAAAGAATTTATTTCGCAATACGCCTCCTGAAATCCGCCATGTCATTATCGCGGTTGGCTAAAAGCAAGACCAGGCGTAGATTTCTACGCGAAGGGCTCTTCCTACGACTGGACCTATGATTATGCACTGTGCAATCTTCGGTTGGTTGTTCGGATTTTTTTTTCTTGGATTTAAAAAGAAGTGTGGTCGGAAACGCTCTGATTTATGAACCGTAGCCCGTGGTTGCGTATAAAATAGGGATCGGTGAATTACCGGTGTTCAGCTCCGAACGACATGATTTTCAACGCGTTAACTCGCCAATCGTCTCACATGCAACACAAAATCAACGCGTTAACTCGCCAATCGTGTCACATGCAAGATGATTTTGACGCGATGATTTCGGATTTTTGTCGCGTTGATTTCGGGTTTTTTGTCGCGTTGAATTTCATTTTTAACGCGACAAACTCGCCAATCGTGTCACATGCTACATGATTTTGACGCGTTGAAAATATTTTGACGCGATGATTTCAGTTTTTTGTCGCGTTGAATTTCATTTTTAACGCGACAAGCTCGCCAATCGTGTCACATGCTACATGATTTTGACGCGTTGAAAATATTTTGACGCGATGATTTCAGTTTTTTGTCGCGTTGATTTCGGGTTTTTTGTCGCGTTGAATTTCATTTTTAACGCGACAAACTCGCCAATCGTGTCACATGCTACATGATTTTGACGCGTTGAAAATATTTTGACGCGATGATTTCGGTTTTTTTGTCGCGTTGATTTCTGTTTTTTGTCGCCTTGAATTTCATTTTTAACGCGACAAACTCGCCAATCGTGTCACATGCTACATGATTTTGACGCGTTGAAAATATTTTGACGCGATGATATCGGTTTTTTGTCGCGTTGAAACACAAGGACTCTTCTGAACCTTTCCAAAATAGGCGTGTTTTAGGCTTTAGGGACTATAATTTTGTTTAATTATAAGATTTTTAGTGTCATGCTTAAGCAATATGTTTAATAATTTATTAAAAAAAATAAAATCTGCCCACTACTCTGAAATCTTGAATCCTTTTTAAATTAATAAAACACATCGAACCACACGTCTTATTAAAATTTCAGGTCAATTGGATCAATAGGACAGAGGATATGGCCAAAAAGCTACCTCCTCCCATAGAACTTAAATGTTACTTTTGCCATCATTCGAACTTCCCGCCGATAATCCAAAAATCTCATTTATTGGCCGATTGAACGGGCTTCTATAGTGCAGTTGACGCCAAGGCTTAGATTATAGAGCTGAACTCACACGATTGTTAACGTTCAATTATAATTGTTAAAATAATAATTTTTAATTCGGCGATTCTTACAACCAAATTTACCTCATTTTCAGTGATTAAATAAAGTAATAAACTTTTCTGAGGTCTCATAATAGAATTTATTTGGCAATACGCCTCCTGAAATCCGCCATGTTAATATCGCTATTCCAAACGATTTGCGATGCCTGGTTGGCTAAAAGCAAGACCAGGCGTAGTTTTCAATGCCTACATACTTTTAAGGGCTCTTCTTCAGTGATAGAAAACCATAAAGTTACAACTGAACCTATGATTATGCGCTGTGCAATCTTCGGTTGGTTGCTGGGATTTTTTTTTCTTGGATTTAAAAAGAAGTGTGTTCGGAAACGCTCTGATTTATGAACCGTAGCCCGTGGTTGCTTATAAAAAAGGGATCGGTGAATTGCCGGTGTTCAGCTCCGAACGACATGAATTTCAACGCGTTAACTCGCCAATCGTCTCACATGCTACATGATTTTGTCGCGTTGATTTTCATTTTTAACGCGACAAACTCGCCAATCGTGTCACATGCAAGATGATTTTGACGCGATGATTTCGGATTTTTGTCGCGTTGATTTCGGGTTTTTTGTCGCGTTGAATTTCATTTTTAACGCGACAAACTCGCCAATCGTGTCACATGCTACATGATTTTGACGCGTTGAAAATATTTTGACGCGATGATTTCAGTTTTTTGTCGCGTTGAATTTCATTTTTAACGCGACAAACTCGCCAATCGTGTCACATGCTACATGATTTTGACGCGTTGAAAATATTTTGAAGCGATGATTTCGGATTTTTGTCGCGTTGATTTCGGGTTTTTTGTCGCGTTGAATTTCATTTTTAACGCGACAAACTCGCCAATCGTGTCACATTCGCCAATCGTGTCACATTTTACATGATTTTGACGCGTTGAAAATATTTTGACGCGTTGATTTCGAATTTTTGTCGCGTTGAATTTCATTTTTAACGCGACAAACTCGCCAATCGTGTCACATGCTACATGATTTTGACGCGTTGAAAATATTTTGACGCGATGATTTCGGATTTTTGTCGCGTTGATTTCGGGTTTTTTGTCGCGTTGAATTTCATTTTTAACGCGACAAACTCGCCAATCGTGTCACATGCAAGATGATTTTGACGCGATGATTTCGGATTTTTGTCGCGTTGAATTTCATTTTTAACGCGACAAACTCGCCAATCGTGTCACATGCTACATGATTTTGACGCGTTGAAAATATTTTGACGCGATGATTTCGGATTTTTGTCGCGTTGAATTTCATTTTTAACGCGACAAACTCCCCAATCGTGTCACATGCTACATGATTTTGACGCGTTGAAAATATTTTGACGCGACGATAATTTAGACCAATGATATACTAGATTTGATGTCGTGAAACTGGTAATGGACCAATTATGTTAGTGAAGATCATTAAACAGCTCCCTTTGGGCAAATGTTTCTGGTTATTGGACAAAGGTTGAGCCACTAGAAAACCATCGAAAATGAACGACACGATTTTGTCGCGTTAAAATGAAAATCAACGCGACGAGACGATTTCATCGCGTTAAAATATTTTCAACGCGTTAAAATTATTTTGTCGCGTTAAAATTTAAAGTCACGCCTTTGCCACTCCTTCCTGATTTCCGTAATATGATTCGTTAAAATATTTTTATCAAAAATATCCGTGGATTTGGTTGGTTATAAATTTTAACGCGACAAAAAATTTTTGTCGCGTTGATTTTAAATTTTAACGCGTTGATTTGTGTTGCATGTGACACGATTGGCGTTCCATACCCGAGATGAGGACGGGCTCTTGGGGGATGATGGTCAGTCGCGAACGCAAATCGGACAAGCCCAATCCCTCCACTTCCACCCCGTCTACGACGATCTGACCGCGCACCCCCTCGATGAGACGGAAGAGTGCCAGCGTCAGCGACGACTTTCCGGCGCCTGTCCGCCCCACCACGCCCACCTTCTTTCCAGCCTCAATACTGACATCAATGTCCTTCAAGACCAAATCCAATCCTTCGCGGTATCTGGTGCTGTAGTTCTGGAATATGATTTGTCCTCGTTGAGGCCAGTCAGCAGGTGGTTGAGATTCTGGTTTCTCCCACTCGGCCTCGGACTTCAAACGACAGTATTCGTCAACTCTTTCCACGGAGACGACATTTGATTCAAAAACCGTAGAGCCAGCGATGAAGAATTTCAGATATTGCACAAGCTGTTAGATCAAAATATTAAATTAGCACTAAATTTGCAGAAAATGAATAATTAGCGCAATTTAGTGATTTACTATCTAAATTCAAGGGAATTTTTCGTTAGACATTTAAATTCAAAAGAATAATATATTTTATAAATATGACCCGATAAAGCCTTAAGTGTAAAGAAAATGATATTTCACTAAAAGTATACAAAATAAAACAAAAGTTCCGATCAACTAGGTGCCTGGTCATGCACGTTTCCTAAATTTCGTACCCTCTTTCCAGGAGGTGTTACCATCCTGACATTACACATGCATTTTAGTACCTCTCCGTGGTGTTATCGTCACTCGGAGAAGTAATAAAGCTTGTCAACGAAAAAGACGCGATTGAAATCGGGCTTTATTGACGCAATTGCAAAATTACCTTTGTGCCATGGTCATCATGTAGTTAGCGGCAGTGCTTTCGTCGATCAGTTTTAAAAAGTGTCCTTCGAAGTTCTGTACGGCGTCACACGCTCTGATGACAGTGCTCCCAGCCACTGATCCTCCCACATGCGAAAACAAGAAGGAATTTCTCAAGCTGGTTATCCGCTTGAATTGACGATTGCTCGACATCAAGAAACGCTGCCAAATAAATGGGAAAAGCTTCGGTTTAAATGATATATTTTGAAGTAATTCATTCCAGAAGTGGGCTCGAGCACTCCGCCGTTAAGATGCAATAAAATACGTAAGTGCCAAAACATTTAAAGAGATTTAATAATTCAAGGAATTGTATTTCGCTGGGTTAAGAAGTCGTGGAACCAAGTCATCTTTCCCGTAGCTGTTAGGGATTTTCTACGCTTAATAATACTTCTCAAAAAAATCTTATAATGCCTATTAAGATCATTAAATGTCCAAAATAATATAGCCTTTTTTCAATGTTGATTTTTATGTTTTCTATTTTACCAGACCCTCTAATGCAACCAACTCCCAGATTATTAAAAATCAAAAGTGTTTACCCCCTAATCGTTACGAATTCTGTGTTTAACCACAACAATTAATAATTGAGAGTGATACTGGATAATTACGTATGACAGGAGACTAAAATCAAGATCCTACCTGAAGTTAAAGGTATCCAACGAACACGACAATGCAGGGAATTATGAATAACGGTAAATATACTGCAATAGCTAAGGTGTAAACAACTAAAAATATCAATCCGACATTGGTTGCTCTTAACATCGGAGAAAATTGCTGGTCAAGGGCGTCGATATCTTGGGAGAAGCGATTGAGTATCCTTCCAAGGGGGGTCGTGTCGAAGAAGAACATGGGAGGGCGAAGTACGCTTTCGAGCATTTTCCCATGTAGACAGTTTGCAGCTCGTAGACAGCGAAGAACGCTGATGATAACGTACAAAAATGTTTGAATGGGTTGGGTTAGACCCAGAGCGAGTAAGACTGCTATACGGGTTGCCTTTAAGTCAGGGTTTGCTTGAAAATCTTTCTTGGAGTCTGCGCACCACTAAGACAGCCAGTACACTGACGTGAAATTGAGGACTACAACACTGGTGATTATTGCTTCGAAGAGCGCATACCATGTTATACCGTAGGCTTTAAAATATTGTTTGTATTGTGATACGGATATCTGCAAATGCGCAATAACATTATCACGAGGAAAAATATGTGTGTAGAGAGTTTTAGTTCTCAAGAAGACAAGAAACGTCCAAACTCTCCTCGTATATTATAGAGCGCATACGTTTCCTTCTTTGAGTTTCTCTTTAGTCATGAGCTTTGCCTCATCTTCATGTGAGGCTTTTCCTTGCGTTGCACGAATTAACCTCTCAGCTTTGATATTTGAAGTTCCACTAAAATTGCGTTACCAAAATTCATAAATTAGCAAGGCTTGTTCAACTTGAAAGAAACAATTCCAGAACTTTAAAAAAAGAGCTATCTCAACAAATAGTGCAGGCCAAATGGCTGTTGTTTGGTACAGTTAATTGCTATGAGTTAGGCCTAAAGTTTTTCTACTACGTACTGGCTATAGATAGTGTAGATATAACTCCAAATTTAATCACGACGCTTCAACTTTGTCATCGTCGTTCATGTGTTGACTGAAATAATCTCTGGCCATTCCCTGACCACTCATGATTTCGTCATAGGTTCCCCTCTCGATGATCCGACCGTTGTTCATGAAGAAGATCTCGTCCATTTCTCGGATGAAGCTCAAGCAGGAGGCTCGAGGGGACGGATGAATTCCTTCCAAGCATATCAGTGCCACACTACCGAAACAATGTATCCGCAACCCACAGAGGGTTGCCAATAGCGGGTTGGGCCATTTAAGACAACACCTGCGCGGGGGCGAAGCGGCCGAGCAGAACCTTAAGCGAACTGGACTAGGAACGGTCTGAACCAAGTTTGAACCCAAGCAACCCCCGAACCGGCACACTGAACTCGGGCCCCCTCCGCCACAAGAAGTCCATTTGCTCTTATCCATCACAGCTAGTACAGCGACTATGTCCACGCAATGCTGAGACAACTAATTCGGATCGTCTACATCCACAGTTCTTCACACAAGAGGTTTCGCAGTTACAGATAATGAGTATTAAACGTTGGTCTTGAATGGCGTGAATGGGACTTAGGATTCGGGATCGCGAACCCATCCCCATTCTTCGGGGTTTAAATCGTTTCCTAGCCATTGTAGTAGCGCAATTGCTTTGTTCTTTTGCTAGACTATCACACCCGAATTGGAACGTCTTCCTTCTTAAATCTGAAACCAAAACGACACTAAGAAGAGAATCTCAATTGGAGGCATTTGAGAAAAAAAGGTTCAGAGAACACTTCTTTCATTTACAAGGTGTAACTGGATGTGGTTATGATAAGGCGGGGTTTAAAGTAATGACAGATAATCAACATCTTACAAATACGTTGAGAGTTTTTAATGGAAATATTAAAACAGCAATAGCTAGGAAACGATTTAATCCCGAACAGTGGGGATGGATTCGCTATCGTTAAAGTCAAAGACCCATTCACACCACTCTGATTCCTGCATCACATATAGCTTTGCTTTCCTTTGATTCACATTTTAGGATAGTTATCGTTTAGTGACCATTTTTAAAGATGGGATCGATAACTTAAGACTTGGAAATAGTTATTTTTATGGTGTATAATACGTTCAAGAAAATCATCTACTTAGTAAAGAAATATCGAAAAAATTTATATATCGGTAATATATTTGGAATTTCACGCAGTCATTTTCCAAGATGGTGCCCAAACTATCTGTAGCACGTCTTCAATATTCAAGTATGATGTTTAGACGGTCTTCAACAATAAAATTACTAATTTTCATAATTTTTGAAAAGTATACTGTATCTAAGTGACATTCCCGGCGGCCATTTTCCAGCATGGTGGCCAAAATATATCATGAATGGCTTCAATATTTTACTGTGAGGTTCACAAAGCTTTCATTATAATATCTATAAATTTTCATAATTTTCCAACAACATGGAGAAATAAACTGTACCTAGCATTTACGACGGCCATTTTCCAGTATGGCGACCATACTATCGAACACAGAGCTGTGAAATTTTACTATGAGTTTCATGTGGATTCATTCATAATATGCACCAATTTTCGTAATTTTTGAAGAAGAATATGGAATACATTGATGCAGGCATTCCCGGCGGCCTTTTTCCAAGATGGCGGCGAAAGCTCACGCTCTACAGCAGGGGACTTTTAGTATATTTTTTTGGGTCAAAAACAAAACATGTACCAATTTTCATCTTTATGTTCAAATGTTCTAGGTCAAGCCCTTTTTTAGCTTATCTGTCCTGGCCTAAAAGCTGAATTCTTAATTCTAAACATCATTCTGAACTACATTCTGCGAATCTCTTACATCTCAGAATTTACCTAGTAATACGATGTAAGTATGATCAATCTCTACCTTGATATTGTAAAATATTTCTAAGGATTTTCAAAACATTATACGAATCCCCTGAAGATTTTCCCTATTTCTACCACGAAAGGTGTATCAGTAACTCCAGACTGTAATATTTTCATTGGAGCTCTGGATGGAAGTGTCGGCATCGCATTGACTGAAAGTCATTTCAAACAACCTCGGAAGAACGATCAAATATATTCAATCTTGGGAAGCGATTCCATTGAAAACACTTCGTTTTTCTTCGAAGGATCAGAAACAAGACGAGTCCAGCTGAGCATTTTCCAAAATCTGAGAGTGGTGGACGTGAGAGAAATAGTCCTCGGGTTAGTGTTCCGGCTGATCGCGATGCCCTCCAGGCTGACCTTGATGCTATCGTTAGGTGGGGCTCATCTCATGGGCTCAGTTTTAATATTGGCAAGTGTAAGATACTCCACCTTGGCCGCAAGAACCCCTCTTTCGATTACTCCATTAATTCGGCTCCCTTAACTAAGTCTCTTTGCGAACGTGATCTAGGCATCCTAATAGACTCCCTTCTCAAGATGTCAACCCAGTGTTCAAAAGTCGCCAAGCGCGTGCGTAGCATCACGGGTATGATTCGCCGCAACCTAAATTTCCGGTCCTTACCCCATATCAAAACATTATACAACTCTCTGGTCCTCCCCATATTCGATTTTTGCTCCCCAATTTGGTCTCCCCGTCTTAAATTGGATCTTTATGCCTTACAAAGGACACAAAACGCTTACACTAAGCTTCCCAACAAACACAGTTCCTCTCCTGCACCCCAACGCCTCTTTTTACTTAATATTGACCCGGTCCACATACGACATAAAATTAACAACTTATGCCTTGTCCATAACCTTATCAACGGTCACCTCGACATTGACTTCTCCCTCTTTTTCACCAGAAATACGAGCGGGAATACCCGTGGTCACTCTCAAAAATTGGTCAAACCACGAGCCCTAACCACCTTTCGGCAGACCCATGTTTCCTATATTGTAATTATTGACTGGAACTCCTTGCCCCCTAGCATTATTGCCATTACCAACAAATCTCTGTTTCGTATTAAACTCTCTGAACATTTTAACAACATGATTTAAACCCCGATGCATCCCCGTTTTTTGTTATTTTTTCAATTATTTTCACTTAAGTATTTTCATTGGTATTTTAGACCTCTGTTTTAACATTATCCTAGTCATTGTATACTTTTCTTGTCACGGCTCCCTCACTATAACCGCCGTCTGCTTACAAGACACTAAGCTGTCGTTGCGGATGTCGTATAAATAAATAAATAAATAAATAAATAAATGGGACGAATTATGGAAAGCAGTACCTAACCAAAAGGGGTTTCACTTTAACGCAATACACCTGGAAGACGCTGATGGACCAATACGACGAAGTAATAGCGTATCACAACGAAGTGAAACGAATATTCAATAGTATCAAACGAGACGTACTGAACACTATAACAGAATTCGTGAATAAGCAATGTAATGGTTGTAAAATTGATCATCCTTCACAAAAACAACACGATTGTCTCATGAGTGATTGGATCACGCGTTTAAATACGTATTTTGTAGATGGGATGGATACTATTAGTTATTCCGAAATTACCCATAAACTTGACACCTTTTTAAATGAGGATAATCGCGATGCGATTATGTCTTTCATTGTATGTAACGCTAAGAAAATGTTGTATAAAACTGAAGATTTTTAAATTTAACAATAAATATTTAGTATTAAAGTGTCAATTCTCTATATCGTAGCTCATTTAAAATCATGGAGCCAGTTATGAAGCATCCATTCACTGGACTTGTCTCAGGTCCAACGCAATGTGGAAAGTCACATTTTATAGCGAAATTAATTAAGCATAATGCGTCCTGCATTTCTCCACCTCCCCAAAGAATAGTTTGGTGTTATACAGAGCACCAAGAGAAATTATTTAATTCCGTGTTGGAAAATAATCCTAACGTTGAGTTTCACGAGGGTTTATTAGACCCGAGCAATTTGAATCCCGAGGTTAGAAATTTTATAATCCTCGACGAACTATTACGCGAAATAGCTTATAACAAAGACGTCACTAACTTATTTATTCGAGGTTCCCATCATCGTAACACTTCGGTGCTCATTTTAATGCAAAATTTGTTTTATCGCGGGAAAGAAGTTAGGACCCTGAATCTGAATTCTCAATACCTCGTTATTTTCCGTTCGCCTAGAGACGTCTCCAGTGTCTTAAATATCGCTAAACAAATTTCCCCTTCTAATACCAAGTTTGTTGTCGATGCATTTCGTCAAACCGTGGCAAAAATATACGTTTATATATTTATCGACCTGAAACCAAACACTGCAGATGAATATCGGCTGCGAACGGGAATATTACAAGGGGAAGAAGCCGCTATATTTGTACCAAAATAAAATGACTATATCAACGTCGAAACGGGTGTGTAAAAACTAGAATTTTTTAAAATTTTTGAGCACATGGAACGCGAAACAGAGGAAAGCTATCATCATACTATCGAATCGTGACGCTGTATTAGAGTTAGTCAAATGTTGTATAAATGTACTACGTGGGAACATTCAACTAACAGATGGGCAATAGAGTCAGTTGAAGAAACATCGTAAAGTGTTGCGTAAACTTTGTAGAAAACTCCTTCTCGCTAAGAGAAACCAGATTCTAGTTCAGAAAGGTTTTTTTTTACCTCTTTTACTTTCACCGTTACTTTCAATCGTTAGTTCAGTCGCTGGCGCTGCCGTAAACCGCGCCATTAATAAATAATTGCTCGAAAAATGGTATTGGTGTCCGAAGACGCTTTACGTCGAATGAAGAATGCTACCACCGAAGATGTCGCTCTTGAATCGGACATACCATCCTTGGATAAAGAAATGAAAACTATCCTCGACAAACCTCAAATATCCGAATCGGAGAAATAAACTTTATACAATCAAACTTTACAGCGACACATAGCATCTAATCGAAAACCAATTGAAACACAACAGACATCGGTTAAAAAAACTTGGTACGAAGAAATTGCAACGTCTATCCCACCGAGTATGCTTTCTGACGCGATATCGTTGTATACTTGGACAATGAGGTATATTTCGTGGAACGAACTTGGCGAAATGGAAATTGGGGGAAGGGTGGTGCCCGGAACTAACGTAGTTGATTTAATTTACGATGCGGTTAGAAAAACCATACCAAATACGGACCCAGCGGGTTACAATAGCTTCTACCAGAAGTGAATCATATTAAAGCTCCCTAGAAGTACTGGACGATATAACATCGCTGTGCATCAGCATTGTCTGCCAGCACTGAAGGGAAAAGGGTATATTCGAAACGCAGCGGCGAATTTGTGAACTAAACCAGAGGAATGATTTTGGCGCGAAAGTAGAGCTCGGCATTATCTATCCATTATCCACGTTATTTTATCTTTATCCATACTCGAATATTATCCACAGAACTTACATGTTAAATCGTATTATAATCCACAACTTTGTTTATAAATAATCGGTTACTCACCAATTTGTGGATAATGGATAGATAATGCCGAGCTCCACGCGAAAGAAATTTTTATTAAGAGTGCGGAAGAAAACAAGTTGTTCCATACAAAGTGTTGGGTTGTGAATATAATAGTAGAAATCGACTTTTTTCCGATTTTATAAAATAATTGGCGGTCTATACGTATTTGACGAAATTTTTAAACGCTTTTGTTGAAAAGGATATAATTAAAATTCAAATGATCAAAAAAGCCATCATGCAAGAACATTTTTAATGCATCCTTTAAACAGCACTATCTTCCACCGATTTGAAGGCTTTTAGCAGGGAGAGTTGGACCGATTTATTACTAATCAAACGTTCTGTGCGTCGACATAGAAACTCGTTTTCCTTTTTCAAGTACAGCAATTTTTTTCTGTTTTAACGTTTTCCGTTTGTGAAAGATGCTAGTCAATATTTTTCAGTGTTTGCAAAAGTTTTAGTCGATTACGGTTAAGTGCTTTTAATATCACATAGATCGTGTTCAAATGTGTGTTTCATTTGGGCATGTAATTAGTTACATTGATCGTAGGTGTTTTCCTAATTAGCGAAGAAACATAAGCCATTCTTAATCAAAAATTATCACGCGATAACAAGCTTCGCACTAATCACGACACTGACGGCGGTCTGACAGCCATTACAATCAACCGGAACTTTCTTAGGTCAACGTAACTCCAGATCCGGGTTAATGGGCAAACTATACTTGTAAATCTGAGCTATAGATGGCGGCTTTGGATATCTTGGAAGATCACGCTGTTTACAAAAACATAACCTACGTCCAGTTATTATGGGGAGCTGTAATATGATCCACTTACGACATTACATTTGAATGTGAGGAAATAAATGATAGCAAAGATATTCATTTAATGTGGAGCATATAATGTAATTAATAATTTAAACGAGTATTTTAATTCAAATTCTGCCAAATGTCTTAACTTTAAGATATCTTAGAATTTAAAAAGGCATTAAAATATTAAATGCTCACTTTAAGACGGGTTTTGATTCCGAATTCTTGGAAACCTTTGGTTTTGAGCTCGTCTCTGAATTTGCCGCAGCTAAACGCTTGAATCCTTTAGTTTCTCTCGTTTTATCCGTTGATTTTTCAATTATTCTTTAATTTTTTATTTTCAAGCTTAGCAATTTTGTAAATTTTTCCTATAATGTATCAACTTAATTACTCATAAGTAAGAGCTAAAAAATATAAATGCATTCATTATCGGACCCATTGGATATAGTTCGTACATCACTGAGCCTATATTTGTGTAAGCGGTTCCGAGACGAAAATGTGCCAAGTATGGCCACTGGTGACAGTACCATTTTTTAGGGGTTTCTCTATAAACTTAGAAAAAGCAGGATTGCCATAGACTGTAATATTCGCGTATATATTTTATATATAACAAACTGAGTTTTGTGGTTTTTTGTTATTGACAGTTCTTCCTCATTAATAATAGAAGCAAAGCTAGCTCCTTGGTCTTTGCCAATATCGGTCTCATCAGCAGTCTCTTTGCTATTGGAACAAAGAATGTTTGGCATCTCCGTATGCTGCTGGCAACTTAAGGTCTGAGAATAGTTTTCGCAACTAGTTTCCATCACAGACATGCTAGAATTAGGAGCTATAAAAACAAAATCATTTCTAATATGTAAAGTTACACCCCTATCCAATAATTGAACTAGTTATATCAGAAGACGCTCCTTTTTCTAATGGAAACGCGGTTGCTGAAACATCATTTGCGTTAATCACTAAATTATTAAATGCGCACTTAAGCAATAATCTATTTATGAAGATTTACAAAATACGTTTTTCGTGTTTCGTAACTGAGCAACAACAGTAAGCATAATTGTTATTTGTTACATCTGCGCTACTTTCGTATTCACAGCACTCGTTCTTTCCACAATCTTTACACAGCACTCGTCCTTTCCACAATCTTTACACAGCACACGTTCTTTCCACAATCTTTACACAGCACTCGTCCTTTCCACAATCTTTACACAGCACTCGTCCTTTCCACAATCTTTACACAGCACTCGTCCTTTCCACAATCTTTACACAGCACTCGTCCTTTCCACAATCTTTACACAGCACTCGTCCTTTCCACAATCTTTACACAGCACTCGTCCTTTCCACAATCTTTACACAGCACTCGTCCTTTCCACAATCTTTACACAGCACTCGTCCTTTCCACAATCTTTACACAGCACTCGTCCTTTCCACAATCTTTACACAGCACTCGTCCTTTCCACAATCTTTACACAGCACTCGTCCTTTCCACAATCTTTACACAGCACTCGTCCTTTCCACAATCTTTACACAGCACTCGTCCTTTCCACAATCTTTACACAGCACTCGTCCTTTCCACAATCTTTACACAGCACTCGTCCTTTCCACAATCTTTACACAGCACTCGTCCTTTCCACAATCTTTACACAGCACTCGTCCTTTCCACAATCTTTACACAGCACTCGTCCTTTCCACAATCTTTACACAGCACTCGTCCTTTCCACAATCTTTACACAGCACTCGTCCTTTCCACAATCTTTACACAGCACTCGTCCTTTCCACAATCTTTACACAGCACTCGTCCTTTCCACAATCTTTACACAGCACTCGTCCTTTCCACAATCTTTACACAGCACTCGTCCTTTCCACAATCTTTACACAGCACTCGTCCGTTCCACAATCTTTACACGCACCCCTTAGGATGTTCCGACTATCTAACCTTGCTGAACTACAAAAAAATCTTCAAATTAGGAGCAATAAGCGAATATGCATGGGGATGACTGGCAAATTTGTCTTTCACTTGGTCGGATGAAATTAAATCTGCTAAACTAACGCCTTATCACACTAAATATCCATCTCATTGAGAATAACGACTCAAATTCATATAATTAAAAATTACATGTTACATATAAAAATAAAAGGTATCAGGATATAAGTAATTTTCATTAAAATTTAGTATAGTCATTCATGAATGACTATGGAAATGGGTTTTGCAGAGTTGACTGATGAACCTAACTATATAATTCGTTTAATCAGAGGGGAATAAAGGAGAAGGGACCCGCTTTATATCTCCATAATGCTTTACACTCGTAACAACAGTCTTACTAACCTCAAATCAACTACCCTTCACTGATTGGCTATCTAACTTCTGTCGTAACTGTGACGTCACATAAGAAGGTGACGTCTCGGTTGACGTATAAAAAGTAGTTTTGTTTACAACTTTACATTGAAGGAGATAAAAATGGCCGAAGTTCATGTTGTTAAGCGAAATCAAGCTGTGCAAATTAATTTAGATGCACGGGAAGTAAGTTTTAATATTAAAAAATAAAAATTAGTTTCAATAAAATACATACTTAGGTTATAATTGCACAAGAACGAAACATCGACAGCCCTAAGCCTTTGTTGAATGAAAATCTAGCAGACAAATAGGCCGCCTGATACCGCGGAGAACTTAAAGAACTATATTTGCAGTAAATTGGTTATAAGCTGTGTACTTGCGCAAAGTTTTCGCGGTTTTCTTGAGGTTGGTCGGACTCCCGTTACCATATCAGCCTCTAATGTCTCCCTTCTCCTTTATTCCCTTCTGGTTTAATATTAATTTGTACGCAATAAAACCTATTTGTACTCGGTTTTCACGAGTCTTGGATTACAAAGCTCAAAACGCTATAAGTTTCTAAACTTAATATCCGATGAACAACGGTAAAATTTGGCTGTGCCTCATTAATGCAATTTAATACTATAAAGTTGCCTTCTCTGTAGATATGGCTATGCTCAAGGGCTTCTTTAATTTCCCAAATTTGAGATAGTTCTGCTAAAGCCCTAATGCCGGTTATGATATATTCCGGTTAATTTGACAATACCAATGAATGCTTAACAGATAAACACACCGAAAAAATAAATACCGAAAATATGTTTCAAATCTCATACATCAATGGTGTCTTAATGGAGCAAACATAGAAATCTGCCAAAGTTGATCTATAAGATAATGGAATTTTGGTTTAATTGACATTTCCGGGTAAAGCCGCCTAAACTCTATTATGGAAAGTTCAACGGCATTTTTCAGTTCAGTCAACCGTTTTTTATATTATTCATATGTTCTAATATGAACTATTTGAACCAAGAATATGAAGTGTTTTAATTGCCCTTTGACTCATCTGTACCCCTTTCCATTAAAACAAATGGCAAGATTTATATTAGAGTTTGACACGAAGCTGCGGGTATTTTTAAAGATCCTTCAGATTTCAAGATAGAACTTTCAATTGTTGGTGATGTGTTTCTATTTTCAAGATAGTAGTATTTAAAATTATTCAGGGCTTGATTTAAACATTGTATCGTAAACAATTTGGCTTCAGAAATGAAAAAACTCAAAACAGCTTTTAATTCAACAAGGGCAACGCCTTCTAACAAAACATGCATAGGGTCATGTGTCGCAATACTTAAGTCAGTACCCTTTATATCAAATCTTCTGTTGTACGCAAACTAAAATGATCTTCGCTGAAGTGTTCAAAAATATTGGGCAACATTTATGAGCGAATCCAACCTCCTCTTTAAAACCCCAAAACCGGTTTGAAGCAAGAGTATCTGTTGGTGTACCAGGTAAAAGGTCAATTAAATTTTTTCTAACGCCATCCATTTTAAGCCCCAAATCTACACCATTCTGAAGTTCACTCATAGGTTGTACAAAATATAAAAGAGTATTTTTTATACCAAATGTCTTAATTTAGGATGATTTAACAATTTCCAGTAATTGCTTCCCCAGCCACGTTTGCTCTTCAACTTTACTTGTTGACCCGTGTAAAAGATAATGAAGAAACTGAATTTGTTTAACAAATAGGCCCGTCACTAAGCCTATTGCAGAGACAAAGAGAGTC
The DNA here is from genome assembly GCF_054372755.1 of Phalangium opilio. Taxonomy (NCBI): domain Eukaryota; kingdom Metazoa; phylum Arthropoda; class Arachnida; order Opiliones; family Phalangiidae; genus Phalangium; species Phalangium opilio. The sequence goes on from NW_028324205.1 coordinate 1,652,593, forward strand.
TAATGTTACCCTTACCGTAAGCCTAACAGAATTGAACATTTCATCATCACATTAAATGTTCTATAACCCTATGATATATAGAGTACCTTATTCATTAGGAGCTAAAACGCTTTATCTTTTAAGTTTCTCAATTATTATACTGTTTGACCAACAAAAATGGTACTGGGACCCAAGTGTTAGGCGATCGCAAAGCAAAATATGTTAACATCTTTGAATTTATCAAGGCGGAACTGTGCTACTGTATATTAAAGTTTAATCTTGAAAGACGATTTGGAACGTATGAAATTACGAATGATACCAATAGTTTCGCAATTATTTCCTTAAAAATCGGATGGAAAGCCTACCCGGATTTGAAAGTTGGCAATGTTATCCGCTTACATTGTTGCAAAATCAAGAGGTTTTTTGAAAAATTAAGAGGTTTTTTTAACAAATTATAATAATGACAAGGAAACGAATTCCGATGGAGATGATCTTGAGTTGGATCACGTCGAAGATCCACCTACGGGCGAAGACAACGGGAATACCGAAAAACCAAGTTTCCCTTGCGTTGACCCAGATGATGATTCCGCTTTCCCTCGTCACAGCAGAAGGAAGAAGCCTAAATATTTGAACGATTACATACAAAAAATTTAAAATAAATTTAACGTACTTATAGTTTAAAGTTGTTATTTTTATAACTCTTATTTTGCGATTTTCTAAAATATTTGAGCCAATGGTTGATTATATAAGAATTGATTTTAAAATAAGTGCTGCTACTTCATGGAGAATAGTTTATTTAAAACTAGAAATTAAAAATTATTTTCGGGAGCTTTCGAACCGTGGTTCTTCCTCAGCCGTCTAAATAAACTATTCTCCATGAAGTAGCAGCACTTATTTTAAAATCAATTCATATAAAGTTTTACCATGGAACAGAATTTTAATATTTATAATGGTTGATTTTTTTACCAATTTTAACCGGGGTTATAAATAACAAGGCGGCCGCTAGCTTTTTTCCCTAGGATAGATGGCGATACGCGCCGAATCTTTCGAGGGACCCTTATGCCTCTCGTTTTACCACGGTTTTGGTTTTTGAGTCTGTTCACACGTGAGGAACGGAGGCATCCATCTCTCGTTCCGGATCGTTATGTAGTTAAACGTGTACTTATTTTTGTAGTGAACATTGAAATTTAACTTTCTTATTTTCATTCATCTCGTTGCTATTCATTATTCCTAATTATTATATAATTATCCTGACTAACGGATACATAAAGGGTTCAGTTTATATTAAAAGTAAAATTAAAGGATCGTTTACTATCAGCTCGAAATAAAACGTTGCAATAATAATGAATACCAACACGAGACTAGAAAAATCAGCTTGGTATGGCTGTAAAGCTGGGGAAGAAGGAGCGTGTGAACACGTTGGTGCAGTTTTATGGTTTATTTTGAACTGTTAACTTGAGGGTAAACTATTCCTTTTGGATGATCAAGCCTGCACGCATAAGTCCAGAACATGGAGTGCCCCAAGTGATCATAAAGTCTTGCTTAAAAGAAGTTTTAATAAGCTCGATTTCATACGTCACACCCCAGGAATGAGTAGTGACGTGCTTTGGGAAAGATGCAAGAAACAACAAGAGTTCAACTGATTAGATAATCAAGGAAATGACAATGATGTAAATATTATGCAGGAGAGGATTAAAAACTGTCGAGAAATTAGAAACTGGCAAAAAGCGCTCGATGTTGCGTAAAATTCAACAAGAATACAATTTTGCTCCAGCTATTCGTTTATTGGCAAGGAATGAAAGCGCACCAGCTACAGATCACAATTTTCACCCTACTAAAGAGCACTTAGTCGTGCAGACCCCATTTTCTCTGAGGTTGCTTGAAATAGACCGAAGTGTCAAACCAATTCTAGAGAGAGCCATGTCACTAGCACCCGACACTATGAAGCATGTTTTGAATACAGCCATAGTATTAGAAAGTGATAATCGAGAGCAATTAAATTGCCTCTTATGGAAAGGTAAACAGATAGCCAGGATTACAGCCTCAAAATTTTATTAATATGTAAACGAAGATTTAAGATTCGATAACCTACGGTCTAGTAAGTCGATCCAAGTAGTACGCAGATTATGGACTGTTTTTAGCGAAATTTGAAAATGATAAGCTTTGCATTCTTCTAAAGGCCTACTTTTAGACGGCAAAGAACCAAAAATAACTGCTCTTTGAAAGCTAACATCATTGGCAGGCCTTTGAGGTTAAAATTATTCCATCCTAGTTTGCATTTATATCCTCTTTAACCATTATAGAGTGTCAGATTTTCCAAATCTGGCTTAAAAAATTCGTAAAGGTCATTGAAACCTTCTAAATCATCACAGCCAGTGTAAAATTTTATCATTGCCGATGAATGAGACACATGTTTAAGAGAAAACCGGCTTGAATCCTTACACGACTTTTCCAAGATGTTAATTTTACTTCTGTGTTTTAAGTTTTCCATCTTTATAGAAGTATTCATTTCTTTTAACACAGCAATTTCTGTTTTCAAAAGGTTAGTTTCTTTCACTTCCTCTTTAAGACGTTGCAACTCCTCTTTCAAGTTTAAATTCTCTGTAGACAAATCTTGCCAGGTTTTCTGTAACTTCTCCATACTTTCTAAGCTCGCACGAAGATGGAAAAGTTCATTTCTATGGTCTTGGATAATATCAGTCAATGATACCTGACCAGAGAAACAGTAACTATGATCTATAAGATGATATAAAATATTAGTTCTATCAGGAGTTCATAATAACCCGAAGTACGAAACTGGTTAAAAAGCCCGTAACAACAAAGTTTCGCCGTAAAGTTCAGCGGTTCATACACCGCTTAACTCCCAAAGAAATAGTTACCCCATTTTTTAGCGCCCACGCGCATTAATTTCCCATATTCCGGTTTAGCACTATTTTTATCTTGTGATTTTGGGAGCGAAAATGGCTCACGTCTGCTTCTGTCGGAACGGTGTAAATTAAGCCTTGGCTATGAAGTTTTCTTTTAATAGCGTTTCTAGTTTTCTATAAAACATTTAAACGATCGTCAATGATGTTTTGTTGTGATATGTGTGAGTGAGAATTCCGTGGTTAAATTAAAACGGTTTGGACAAATTTATTCCCAGTATCTTTAATATAAGAATTGCAACGTGTTTCTACGTTCACCATATCGCCATTTTTCTTTTCGACGAAGATCCCAGCCAACGGAAGATTTGGAACGAAAACCAAGGAACATAGACACCACTACGATATACTGTAAAGTTGTATGTCCATAAACAGGCTAATCCTTTCTATGCGCAACGACAGAATCTTGTTCTTCGCGATTTATACTATTAGCTCTATGGCCAGTTTCATACTCCCCCCCCGAAGGAGGGTTATTATGAACTCCTGATTTTACTGATTGATATCAAAATGGCAATCAGAGGAACTATAACCTACGTATAATTAAGATAATACAATAAATCACAATTTTTTTAGCTCAATTTTGTATTTTATACCATATATTCCATGCTTAGAAAATCCGTAGAGACCGATTTGTGTGCTACGAGTTCAAGTGGTATAGAAACGGGCAACCATGATTATTACAATTTGTTTAAAATGATTATCGCACACATTACCATATAAGTAATTATATCATAAGATAAGGTATTTTCCATAAGATTATAAGGTATTTTCCATAAGTATGACACTACCTATACTTCGTAATGCTAGAGACGCACAGCTCGAGCAAGTTCGAGAACGACAAGCGAGAATTGACTACACTCGGTTAATTTTGCAATCCATCTTCCTATTTAGCGTGTACTAAGCCTTTGACAGCGCCAGAACCAGGCGTCACTTTACGAAAATCTATGACCTATGTCATTTCATGACAAGCTCCAGTTTGTAACCAGTGATAAACTTATGGAACATATCTTAATAACTTATGTTATACGAAGGTAAAAGTAAGGTATTTTTGTCATAAATACCAATTGTCTTCTACAAAAATTCCTAATAAATTTCCTTTTTGATCCAAAACATCTTGTGGAATTCTATTTATTTTGAAAAGCATTTTTAATTTAGTACAATACTTGAAAATATAATACTAATTACCTGCTTCCGTCCAAATAGCAATAAGCCCTATTCGCTACGGAATAGCTGCCAATCGACATTATTATGTATCCCACAAATTGTATAAAAGTGTTACCGTTTTCAATGGGTTTTCGTAAATGTGGTCTACTTTGTTATGCGATAACGCATCAACCAAAATTTGGGCCGGAATGCCATTTAAATAGCCGAAGCCACCAGTCATGGTTAATTGTTGTGGATAAATTATAGTTTTCTTAAAAAAAAGCCTCGAAATATTTAGTGGCCAACCACTAGCAAAATCACCAGCTAATCGCTGTACAATATTCCATGGATTGTACTTAGCGGAAAACGAAGCCTTTCCGCTATCCATCTAAAACTCTTATAAATTTGGTTATCGGGATCTTTTTCGAAATTGAATCTTCTGTACCTAATAATTTTAGCATGGCCACGTTTCCTAATAAACCCTGATTCATCTTTAAGTTTCAGCCATTTACCACAAGCTTCAACTTCATTGCTCTCTCCCTCATCAACATGATCGTGGGCGGCTTTAGTCACTCTACGGGCTTTGGAATATTCGTACCAGGCTCCAAATTGAGCTAACGTTATTGCCTCTAGTTCCTCTGGCCTTTGAACATAATGTTCTAGCATCCCAGAGGCAAAAACATCATTACTGTCTGCTGGTAGTTCTTCAAGTTCAGATTGACTCTTAAGAATGTGTACACGATTTTCAGGGGCATTGGTGTTTATAAAAACACAGGCGCGACTGCACCTGGACACAGGAATTTGTAAACCACAGTAAGCCGCTTCCTGAGCGCTTACCTCGTGGGCATTCAAGAACTGATTAGCAATTAGTTTCAACTTCTGTTTTACTGTACATTTATCATTTTTTGCCTGTTTAGAAGCTTCGCGCAGAAGCAAAGACATCCCTCTTTGAGACTTTCCTATATATGATACAATATACATAACCAGTGCGTAAGCATCAAGAACGAATTGAATGTCCATATTCGCCTGCCAAAGACGCAAAGCGCACGGATTGTAAGGATTAACTCTAGTATCTTTAGGGTGTCTTTTCAACAAAACTGTTTTCCTTTTGAGGTCATAAGTAACGGCAGAAATATATTCCACTTCTGACCAACCCAACTTAGCTAGCAACTCCTCAAAACTATCTACCCAAAACTCTTTTTCTTTCGATTGCAACATCTCATACAATCTCTTTGACCTTTCCTTACCTCTGAGTTCTTCCTGTACGCTACCAGGCTCTCTTAAATCAGGGTCGTAAATTATGGTTGTGGGCATAGGTGGAAACGGGATTCCAAAACGACAAACGGAATTATTATCGACCTTCTTTCTACAAGTCGTTGTGTGTTTGTGAATTTGTAATCGTGTTAACAAATCTAAATGTTCGTCATTGTGCTTAGCAGCACAAGAAATAACCTTATCAATAAATTCCTCTACTTCCTTAACATTTGAGAGATCATTTTTAAGTTTTGGAGCATCTTTTATCCAAATCAAACCATGTTGGTGGGGCGAACCTCTTTGCTGTATTTCAACTCTAAAATAATAGTCTTCTATAACGCCAAGAGGACCTAATTTCTGTAGAGCCTTAAGCAAAGCCCGAAAACGGTGGTCAAAATATCTAGCGCAAGTAACAGGATCATCCTGAATCAGTTTTGCCCTTTCAGAAAAACTTAAATTGTTAATATCATCGTTGGGTAAACTCTCCTGCCCAGAGGTTAGTCTCAAAATATTCAGTAGCTCAGGCCATTTACTTTCGGCAGCCGAAAACGTTATGAAAAAGGTAGCAGTACCAAGCTGTCTAATCATACCCATCAATTCCTTTTGTCTGTGTTGCCAATAAGAAGGCGAGCTCTGTAGTCTTTCTAAAACCCTAAAACCATCATCCTGCTTGATTAAAGCATCAAGAGAACCTGCAGAAGCTAAAAGTCCAGCAGTATAATTCAACCCATCTGTTCTTTTAGTTTTCCTCGTGCAAACCTGTATAGATTGACTAACTTTCAAGGTTTCCAATTTGACAAAAGGGTAAAACAATTTCGAAGGATTTTTAGCACAGCGCCTATCAATATTACGAAGCTCCCATTTAAAAATATCACCAAAACTTCCCATAACCTTTGACCAACGTAAATGCTCGGGAATGACAATTTTTCCGCATCCTTGTCAAAGAGTAAAGACATTGGCGTTTGACCTTCAACAGGAGCAAACTTAACATGCATGGTATTACTTGGCAAAAAATTACTTAAAGAAACTAATAATGAGTCTTGATTCCCAACTTTTAACGAACTACTTTCGTTGGGTTCATTCCACATATCATCGCTATCATTCTCTGCGTTTATTGACGCTACTGGATTATCTCCTGATACATCAACTTGATTTACCTGACGGTAATTTTCGTCAACAATAAATTCAAGTTCTTCAGGAATGGGGTCTAATATGTCACTCTTAACGGTAATTCCATGTTTAACATACAAAGGCGTTTTAACCAGAACGTTAAGGGCCTCTAAAATGACTTTGGGTCTCACAGTTTCGTACAAATAGGGTGTGTTATACTGCATTCTTCTCATGAACTCAATTTGAATAGTATCCGTGTCTCGAGGTAACCTGGGTAAAACCGAGGCGGTGGACTCTACATTTATAGGGACGTTAACCACATT